>NC_085034.1:1854565-1866480 GCF_963692335.1 Osmerus eperlanus | reverse complement strand
CCTCCTGTCATGTCCCATTACTGGGAAATGTGATGCTCCTCACTCTCTATTCCTCTCTCTTTCCCTTGCTCTCCTCTCTCTCTCTCACTCTCACTCTCACTCTCTCCTCCCCCCTCTCTCTGTCTCTCTCTCTCTCACTCACTCTCTTTATATCCCTTGCATTCTCTCCCTCACTCTCTTTCTCTCTCTTTCTCTTTCTCCCTTTATTTCCCTCTCCCTCTCTCTTTCCCTTCCCTTCTCTCTCCCCTCTCCCTCTCTCTCCTTCTCCCCTCTCTCTCTCTTTGATTACAAGGTGTGGGTAGTCTAGGTGTTGATTGGGAATTGCAGTGTGCATTGTTTACACATTCATGGCTTTTCTGATTGACCTACCTCAGTCTTTGCCTGTCACAAACACACCACACACAAACCACCCACACACACACACAATCCACACACACCACCCACACACACACACACACCACACACACACACACAATCCACACACACCACCCACACACACACACACAATCCACACACACCACCCCCACACACACACACACACACACACACACACAATCCACACAAACCACCCACACACACACACACACACACACAATCCACACACACCACACACACACACAATCCACACACACCACCCACACACACACACACACACACACAATCCACACACACCACACACACACACACACTCACACCTTTCCCTCTATATTCACCCACATACTCAGGCGTCTTCTGACAACCCAATCACCAACCCACATTAGCTGGCTCCTCATGCATATTCATAAGAGAACACACCCACCCATGTCATAGATAGCACCTCCACGTTGCCGCGGTGACGTGACCATTCAGAGAGGCGTGCTGGTGACTGGGTCCTGGCTCCTGAAGGGTAGGATGGAGGATGTGAAGGAGGGAGTGCAGGAGGAGAACAAGACCAGCATGCTTTGAATTGAGAAAACACTGCTGCCGGTTCCTGTGTGTGTGTGTTTGTTTGTGCGTGCGTACGTGTGCGTGTTCAAGCGTGTGTATGTGTGTTAGCTTGTGCATGAATGCATGTGTGTGTGTGTTTTAGTCTGTGTGTGTGTGACCAACCCTGGCAAGGGCGCGGTAATAACCATCGATCTGAGTTAAAACTGAGGAGGCCCAATGACCATCGCACTGCAGATCTTTGAGCACACACACACACTCTCTTACACACTGGCTGTTGCTGATGAGGGATGGGAGCGGTGGTGAAACAGTGGCACCTTGTGGCGACAGGCTGTCACTGCCAGGTGTGTAAGGGATGTGTGTTGTAGCCGTAGCAGGGTGGGGGTTTCCTGTTCCACATGTGAAGGGATTAGCTGTGACATCATGTTCTCTTCATACTTAATCTGTCTCAACGTGAGATTACTGCTAGTATTGGTCCACTTGGTCCAAAATGAAGTTATCTGTGTGTGCGTGTGTGTGTGTGAGAGAGAAGAGGGAGAGAGAGAGAGAGAGAGAGAGAGAGAGAGAGAGAGAGAGAGAGAGAGAGCGTGTGTGTGTGTGTGAAAGAGAGAGATGGAAAGAGTGTCTCTGTGTGTGTGAAGCATGTGTTTGGGTGACCTTGACCTAAGAGCTGGTCTGATCCCAAAACTCCTGACTGAGAGAGAGACCCCCAGTGAGCGTGGCCACACACACACACACACACACCATCTGCTCAGAGCCAGTTCAGACGCCAGGTCCAATCCCATATCCCTGGACGTGTCACTGGAACGTCTGATCAACGTCACATCACTGTCTGTGTGTCTGTGTGGTGTGTGGTGTGTGTGTCTGTGTGTGTCTGTGTGTGTCTGTGTGGTGTGTGTGTGTCTGTGTGGTGTGTGTGTGTCTGTGTGGTGTGTGTGTCTGTGTGGTGTGTGTGTCTGTGTGGTGTGTGTGTGCTCTTTAGTGTCTGTTTTCTCTCCTTTTTCCCCTCTCTCTCTCTCTCTCTCTCTCTCTCTCTCTCTCTCTCTCTCTCTCTCTCTCTCTCTCTCTCTCTCTCTCTCTCTCTCTCTCTCTCTCTCTCTCTCTCTCTCTCTCTCTCTCTATCTATCTCTCTCTCTCTCTGCTTGTCTTTCCTCTCCTCTGTGGGAGAGACAGGAAGTCACCGGATGGATCAAACATGCCTGATGATGTGAACCAGACACACCTCCTCTGCAGCTGTCTGTCTGTCTGTCCCACTGTCAACCCAGCTACACCCAGAGAGAGGCCGCCCACAGCCTCCACACAGCCTCCCTCTAGTACCCAGCCTCCACACAGCCTCCCTCTAGTACCCAGCCTCCACCAGCCTCCCTCTAGTACCCAGCCTCCATACAGCCTCCCTCTAGTACCCAGCCTCCACACAGCCTCCACCCAGCCTCCATACAGCCTCCCTCTAGCACCCAGCCTCCTCTCCAGCTTAGCATGGAGGAGGTGTTTGTGCATGCGTGGTCTGGGTTACTGGATCAATGTATAGGTGTGTGTGTTTGTGTGTGATACTGCAGATGTTTACCCATTCAGGCTGGTGTCTGCTCCAGAAATTACCATTCTGTTGAAACAAGCACTTTTGCTGCTCAAGCACAGAGAGGCCACAGGAGAGTCTCTCTCTTTCTCACACCTTCTCTCTCCGTCTCCCCCCTTCTTCCGTTTGAGACAGCCTCTCTGTGTGTCTGTCTCCTGTGCTGTTGCTGATGGATAGGATTCTCATGCTAGTTCTCCCTGTTGCCCCATGCCCTGCTCTTGATCAAGCAAGCTCACCACCGTAAAGGAAACAGTGTCTTGATCTTCCTCACCCACCCGAAGCTCTCTCTCTCTCCCTCTCTCTCCTCACCCCCGTCTCCATGTTAAGTACCCTTGTCTGCTCGAACTGTGTGGATGAGTCTGTGTGGATGGGTCTGTGTGGATGAGTCTGTGTGGATGGGTCTGTGTGGATGAGTCTCTTTGCTGGTGAATCCTTTGAGGAGGAAAGAGAGAGAGGGGAGGAGGTAGAGGAGGGGAGGAGGGAGAGAGAGGGGAGGAGGGAGAGAGAGGGGAGGAGGGAGAGATAGGGGAGGAGGGAGAGAGAGGGGAGGAGGGAGAGAGAGAGGGGAGGAGGGAGAGAGAGAGGGGAGGAGGGAGAGAGAGAGGGGAGGGGGGAGAGAGAGAGGGGAGGGGGGAGAGAGAGGGGAGGAGGGAGAGGGAAAAACTTGAAGCGCTCTCATTTGAGCTCTAGCATTCGTTACCGCGGTGACAAGCGTGCGTTTCGCTTGATGGAGAGGATCATCTGGAGAGTCTTCCATCTCTCCCCCTCTCTCCCTGTCTCTCTGTCTCTGTCCCCTTCCCTGATGTGCTCTCCCCCCTCCTCCACCTCTCCTCTCTGCTAACTAATGTGTTGTTCCAAATGCGCTGACAGAAGCAGCCTTTAATGACTCTAATATTGTACACGCTGGAAATGAGAGGAAATGAATTGTGCTGATTCTTGTTTTCTCTCTTTCTCCTGCCATCCCTATCTTCTCTCCCTCTCTCTCTCTCCCTCTCTCCATCTCTCTCTCCACGCCACCAACATACATCTTCAGCCCATCCTCTGCCACACGCTTCATAAATTAGCTTAATACTCTTTGTATAAGGGAGCCTTCTGCAGGAGAAAGGGGGGTAATTAAAATGTAATGGCACACACACACACACGTGGTGGTGTGCACCAGCACTCTCGCAGGTGTGTGTTTGGCGGGTAGGAGTGAGTGTGTTTGGAGATCATTGCTCTGGTCTCTGTAAAGTAGAGTCCTTTCTTCATTGTCTCCCCCTAATGGATGAATGGAGGATGGTGTGTGTGTGTGTGTGTGCGTGCTCACATGTGTGTTTTTGTTTTGTGGGGGAAGCAGCGGGGGAAAAGAGATTTTAATCTTAATAACAGCTTCTGCTCTGCCAGAGTTTTGGCAAATGGCTTTTCACTCAGTCCAAGTAATGAAATGTTTTGTTGGCAACAGGAGGCAGCAAGTCACACATGCATGCGGCACACACACACACACACACACACACACACACACACACACACACACACACAGTCATCTCCCCCTGCCCCAGGGGGGCTCTTTCCAGGTGTGGCTGTAGTTCCAGCAGTCAGTTGCTCTTCTCTCTGGGGGCGGCCATCTTGTACATCTGACAGGAGATGGATGACAGGTCCAGCGCTGGGGGATTCTGGGTACTGTAATGTAACAGAACATCATGTATTCTGTAAGAAGTTCTGCAGCTTGGTGCTTGGTCACCAGGGTTACATGATTACTGATTTCCATGACAAAGAGAAGGTAGAGTAACCGGAATGAGTGAAGCAGTTTTCCCTCCATCCTCCTCCTTCACCCTCTTCTCTACCTCTTCTGTTGCTCTCCTGGCTCCTTTCAGAACAATGGAAGGAAGAACACTTTCCTTTCAACGTCTCCTACACAAAAACAAGAAGATGTAATCTTTCTTCTTCTGTTTGTTTACGTAGAATGGAACATGAAATGGGAGAAGTGGGCTTCGGAGAATGGAGGCTTAGACTTACTGTCCACACACACACACACATCTACACACATGCCTACTCACACACACATCTACAGACACACACACACACACACCCAGAGAGCCTGTTTCATTATGTGATAAGAACACAAGCGACGGCCCATCAAGGTTTCCGCTGCTCCTCTGCCCGTGGCGAATGAAAGAAGCACTGTGACCCTCATCAATATTGACGAGCTCATTGAGTCTGAGGAATAAAAAATGAACAGGACCTTGGAGAGAGCTTAGAGAGGGAAGGGGAGAGGGGGAGGGGGAGAGGGGGAGGGAGAAGGAGGGAGAGAGAGAGAAGGGATGAAGCAAAGTCAGGAAGTATGCAAATGTCCACAAGGGCAACGCTCGTCGGGAAAGAGAAATATTAATCAATGACTTCCGCACACTGCTGTGAAAGGCTGAGTTCTCAGTGTAAGCTCCTTCCCTCTCTCTCCTTTTCTCTCTTTCTCTGTCTCTTTCTCTGTCTCTCTCCCTCTCTTTCTCTGTCTCTCTCCCTCTCTTTCTCTGTCTCTCTCTTTCTCTGTCTCTCTCCCTCTCTTTCTCTCTCCACCTATTCTGTTCTTATGTTCCTTCATATTTTACCCACAGCATGACAGTGTCAGAGTTAAGCTACCCCCCTTACCCAAACACAAAGGATGCTCAGTTTCCCATTAAAACCTACAGAGGAAATACCCATTTCTCAGATCGTATATATAGATTTATTCAATAAAAAGGACAAAACAAATAAGATAAGACCAGCTGCCACGCCACACCACCCCCCTCCCCCCATCGTCAGAACCCAGGGAGGATTTGAACCTCTGTCTCTGATGACCCTCTCCCTCAGTCCCCGGCACAAAGGACTGTTTAGCCCGTCTCCTCGTCACGTTTTGACGGACAGGACCTTAAATCTCCTCTTTTCTTCACCACCACAAAGAAAGCAGTTTAGAAGAGATGCTGTTGGGAGATTTCCCCTCAGCACACAATGAGAGCTCTTTTATTTCAACTGACGGTGTCAGGGACTACGATTATCTGGGCCCCATCGAACTGCAGCTCCCAAGGTCCAGCTTGCAGGCAGCATTGTGAGCCGCACCTGCCCTTGCCCAAGGTGGCCAATTGAGGTTGTTTGGAGTGTTCCACCTCAGTGTTTTGCTTCGGAAAGAGTGGTGAGCTAAATGTGAAAGTGGGAGAAAATTGGTCTCTTGAAACCCCACTGTGTCTCCACAGAAAGCAGCACTATTAGGCCTGTGTACTACAGCTGGACGTGTGTGTGTGTGTGTATGTGTGTGTGAGAGAGAGAAGTAAAAAAACAAAACAAAAAATTGACCCAGATGATGTGTCAGTGGTTGAGTGGATCGGAACCCATGTTGGCTGGTCAAAGCTAGTAATAACTTTTGTGTTGTGATGAGACTGACTGCTAGGACCATCATAGCAATGCTCTCGCTCGCTCGCTCGCACACACACACACACACACACACACACACACACACACATTGGTACCTGTAGCTGCTTCAAGTAAAGAGTGGATCTGACAAGGACAACGTTACATGCTTTATTGTTTTCGCTATCATTGAAACTGAATGCCTAGAATGTTGTGAATGCAGTACAACAGCTCTGGTTGGTATGTGCTCCATCTCCAATTAAGGCTTTTTATACTAAAACTATTCATCTTCCTCTGTCTCTCCCTGTCTCTCTGTTCCTCTCCTCTCCCTGTCTCTCTGTTCCTCTCCTCTCCCTGTCTCTCTGTTCCTCTCCTCTCCCTGTCTCTCATTCACCTCAAACAACCTCTTTCTCCCTCCCTCACTCCCTCCCTCCTAACCTCCCTTCCTCTCTCCCTCCTGACCTCCCTTCCTCTCTCTCTCTTCCCCCTTCCTTCCTCCCTCTCTCCCTCTCTCCCTCCTGACCTCCCTTCCTCTCTCTCTCTTCCCCCTTCCTCCCTCTCTCTCTCTCTCCCTCCTGACCTCCCTTCCTCTCTCTCTCCCCCCCCCCCCCTCCAGGCAGTACTACGAGATGCTGTACAACACAGCGGACGAGCTTCTGAACCTGGTGGTGGACCAGGGCGTGCGCTACACAGAGCTGGACTACATCCACGCCCTGAGCCTGTTGCAGCGCAGCCAGACTGGCGTGGGCGACCTGGGCACGCAGAACGTGCGTCTGCAGCGCCTCAAGGAGATCATCTGCGAGCAGGCCGCCATCAAGCAGGCCACCAAGGACAAGAAGATCACCACCGTCTGAGCACTCAAGGGGGGGGTTAGGGGGAAGCCAACCTGGCAACCCGACATCCCTGAGGTTGCGCGTTGTGAGAGGACTGATGGGTTTAGGAAGTACTGTTCTACAGATGCCACAGTTATAATATATAGACACTGGGGTTTATTGGAAGGAATGGAAGAAAATGCATGACTGGAATATTTCATGTGCATATAGAAGTTACTAAAACATGGTTTTGAATAGTGATAGAAACGTTACTGATAGGATGTGTGCAGCAGCTGGGTACCACCAGATTCCATGCGTACAATACCTGTTGTGGGTAACTCATGACAAACGATACCAGTTTTCATGTTAAATTGAGTCTCAATTGAGTTAAATTGAAGCGCTTTGAGACAGATTATTCAATATGCTTTTTTTTTTGCACACACACGGACACACACACACCCTCTTGCTCATATTCAAACTATTTCCTTCAACCATCACCTGTCAATCTCACCTGTGAAGATCCCCTTCTCTCAGACCTTAACTTGGGCCTCGACTGATTTCATTTCCCTGTAACAGCGAATCCACCGCTCTCCATTATCCCTCCTCTCCTCTCTGTTCCCCTGGGCCTGCAGTAACAGGTGCCAGATTAGACTGACTGCAGAAGATCTCTCCTCTTGCATTCAGCATGGCCCTGTGCTGTTCCCCCAAGCAGCACAGAACCAAATTGGCTTCCGTTGTTAAGAGTATATTTCTATGAGGTTTATTGTCACTTGGCACCTATGTTCAACCCGTGAATAGGTGTGTCATGTATGAAATATTCAGAGTTGCGTGGGTGGTGTAGAGGCTATTGTCTCTGGAGTAGTGGGTCTACAGTTCAGACGTGTTCCAAACAATGTGTTGAGCCTGATATTGATGTGATTGTAAATCACTGCCTCCATTCCTACTACAACTGCTAAAACTTTAATTTGGGGGCCCTTTCCTAAAGTGAACTTGCACGCACAAGAGTCACAAATCATTCCCTCCCCACGTCCCTGGGTAGATTTAGCTCATTAACTCTGGAGAAAAGTACTTAAGGAGAGAGGGAGAGGAGAGAGAGAGCGTCTTGTCGATGCAGAGGACCGGAGCGATTTGCCGCGCGGCACCATGGAATCCACCGGAACAATCCATCATACTGACGCCCGGGCCTGGATCAATAGGAACCCAACAGAAGGCTGTTCGAGGGACCGCCCACGGTTCTGAAACAATAGCGGCTCTCGTTCTAGCCTTACCTCTTAGAGAAGATGTGTTTTGACTTGAGGAGGAAAGAGGAGGGGCACAGGCAATGTCTCCCCTAAACACACTGATTTTTTCACGCGCGTAATTCCTAATCGTATGCGTGTGATATAGCGTTTGATTTTTGATTTAATGTGTCTTGTTGAACTTTAATTAGAATGTATTCTGTGTATCGGTGTGTGACCTTCGATGAAGGTATTCTCATTCTTTCATTGTCTTTTATCCGAAAGGCCATTCTCACGCAAATGCTTTGGATATCAGTCTGTCTGCAATTAATGAACGAAAGGCTGTTTGCCAATGTGTCCATTGATCTCGCTCAAATAATAAAGTATCAAATGTCTTTTGCCTTGAATGTGTGTGTGTTGTAGAATGAACCGTAGCCTACATTTTCTTTAGCTGGTGTCTAATGTGTGTGTGTGTGTTTTACCTTATCAGAAGTTCTTTCAACCTGAATAGTGGATTGGACAAAGGATCACAGAATGAATCACTGTTAGATATCAAACATAAAACAAGACTTGTGGATGCAATCTGATGATTATGTTCAAGGGATTGATCCAGACAAAACGCTTGTTTTAACATCTGTCAACTTTAATGTGCTTGGGAACTACATTTCAGGCTGTGTTTTTAATTCCAAGGCCTATTTAAGCATTTAAACATTGATAGTGCCACTTTTTTAATTTCAGTTCATTTTCTTTTATCGGCTACCAGTAGCCTATAAATAATTATGAATCACCCTAGGGCTTATCCTCTGAAAACCATAATATATATATATATATATATATATATTATTATTTTTTTATTTTTTTAAACCATAATATCCATCGGTTTGTCTATCTGTCGTGTCGTCACTGTTGCCTAGCAACCCAGGGAACGCTCAGACTGGGCTAACGTATTAGCTGCCTAGCCTAGCTTTTGAGTACAAAATGTTCGCTCGTTAAAAAGTTTCCATAAATAAAATACTTAATCCACATTCACGCGTTCTCAAGGTACGGTATTGTAAAAGAAACGTCTCTACCATACTCGTGTTTTGTCACGTAGCTGCTCACTATCCCCAGGGTAATTTACTGCAGCAGGAGAGCATGGGTGATGAGCAACAAGTTCCACAAACACCTGCCGTTCCCCAGACGTGTGCGGACAGACTTTCGACCTCCAACGAAGAACAGATAGAGAAGATGAAGGTAATGAACACAAAGAAGACGGAAAGTTTAAGATTACAAGACATGTTGTTCTGTCTGACCATAGCATTAGATTACATACACAGTGCTGTAGTTTAACCAAACTATTGTCTTGTCAATAATTTTGTTTTAGAATGGCTAGTTCTGTAGCAAGCAGCTTAGTAAACAAAAGATATGCCAGTGGAAAATAAGGAAACGATAAGGCATGAAAAAGTGGAATATTCTGGCGTTTGTTTAGATGTTTTGCATAATCTGTTGTTCAGCTTCACTGAATCAAGATGGGTGTTGTTTTGACGTTGTACAGAAAGATGGTGTTTTAACGGAGGAGCAGGTCGCCAGCTGTTTATCCAACCTCGGACACTCCGCCACTGGACTACAGCACGTTTACCAGTTTCTCTCTATCCCAGTAAAAAATATGTATTAATGTCTGGGTACTTTACATGAAAATTAATCTTCTCGTTAAGGTTTATCCACCGCTCTCCACAGCCTTTGTCATAGACAAGATCTTTGTTCATTAGTTATTAAAGTTTTCTACAATAGCGTAGGTCACGAAATATAGCCTAAACTGTTTGGTTTACTTCCCACAGGGTCGGCATCTGAGTAATATTTCAATCTTATCCAATTACGTCTATCTTCAAAAGCTAGAAATCCCACACAACAACATCAAAGGTGAGTTCAGGAAAAAAACTTGTCGTTCTTGAAGTGATAAGCTGTCTTACTTTCAAAAGTCTAGTGGTCAACATAGTTAACCTGAACCATCTGTGCCCAAAACTTCTATGGAAACGATGCCAACTAGTGTGGAGGTGCCGTCTCTCCCCTCTGCTTGCTCAACCTTTTTAATGTTTGTTGACTGGTAGATTTATCCTGTGTAAGCCACATGCCATACCTGATCATCCTTGATGCCTCCCACAACGAAATCTCAGACTTCTTTGGATTCCAGCCCCCAAAGAACCTCAAGGTGGGACCTTGAACTGACGGGATAAGACACAACTTGATTTGTGTCTTATCTGTTTTCTGTCTGGGGATATTCCCAGCTGTTATTCACAGATTTCTGCAGTCAATCTGTAGTGGAATTTTACACGCTTACATTTACATTTAGTCATTTAGCAGACGTTCTTATCCAGAGCAACTTACAGTAAGTACAGGGACATTTCCCCCGAGACAAGTAGGGCGAAGTGCCTTGCCCAAGAATACAAAGTCATTTGGCACAGCTGGGCATCGAACCAACAACCTTCTGATTAATAGGCCGACTCCCTAACCGATCAGCCATCTGACCCGTATTTATTACTGTTGAATGACAATCATCTCACTCTGCATTAGTAAACAAACTGTATATTAGCGCTGGAACCTAGTTTGATTCTTACATGATGCCCTATGAGGTTCATTGGTGTGTTAAAACTCTTGTTTTCTACAGGAAGTCAATTTATCCCACAACCGGATGGTACTGATGAAGGATTTGTCTGCCTACTGTTCTCTCAGTAAACTAAAACTGGACTGTATCCTAAATCCCACACATCACACACACAGACAAACGCAACACACTGTAAACATGCATCTCTAAGACGATTTCAAGCAACAACTTCAGCTGTGAATAGGTTCCCTTCCTTAACCGGATCAGACAACTCTTTCAGTCAGATCCGAGGGCTGGGCCGATGCACCGGCCTCACTCACCTTAGCCTGGCCCACAACAAGCTCTCCCACATCAGCGGCCTCAATAACTTGCCACTCAAAGAGCTCTGCTTGGTAAGTCACCAGAACCTGACGACAACGTCGCTCTGTTATTTCCCTGTGTACAACGTGACTCTGTACAGCTTGCCTGTGTACAACGTGACTTTGTATAGCGTGCCTGTGTACAACGTGACTGTACAGCGTGCCTGTGTACAGCGTGTCTGTGTACAGCGTGACTGTGTACAGTGTGCCTGTGTACAGCGTGACTCAGTACAGCGTGCCTGTGTACAGCGTGCCTGTGTACAGCGTGACTGTACAGTGTGACTGTGTACAGTCTGACCGTTTACAGCATACCTGTGTACAGCCTGACTGTGTACAGCGTGACTGTGTACAGTGTGAATCTGTACAGCGTGACTGTGTACAGCGTGACTGTACAGTGTTAATCTGTACAGTGTGACTGTGTACAGCGTGTCTGTGTACAGCGTGACTGTGTACAGTGTGCCTGTGTACAGCGTGACTGTGTACAGCGTGTCTGTGTACAGCGTGTCTGTGTACAGCGTGACTGTGTACAGCCTGACTGTGTACAGCGTGTCTGTGTACAGCCTGACTGTGTACAGCCTGACTGTGTACAGCGTGTCTGTGTACAGCGTGACTGTGTACAGTGTGTCTGTGTACAGCCTGACTGTGTACAGCCTGACTGTGTACAGCGTGTCTGTGTACAGCGTGACTGTGTACAGCGTGTCTGTGTACAGCGTGACTGTGTACAGCGTGTCTGTGTACAGCCTGACTGTGTACAGCCTGACTGTGTACAGCCTGACTGTGTACAGCGTGACTGTACTCTCTGCTACCTAACACATGAGTTTCCTCATGATTTCATGTTTTTTTACGATGCTGTTCCCCTTTACCCAAAGTCTGGTATTCATAAATACAAAGTTTTATTTATTTTTATCATACACATATTTTCTTTCTTCTTCCCCTCTTGAGGATGACAGCAGGGGTGTTTTTAAAGGTCTCCTTTCTCTCCTGGCTCATGTTAAATCCACAGACTTAATTGAGCCTCCATTTTCAAAGAAAAAGCTAACCCTGGCCTCCAGTGTGAGAGCCACCATATGGCCATCAGCACGTCTCCAGAGA
>NC_085034.1:1817065-1849565 GCF_963692335.1 Osmerus eperlanus | reverse complement strand
AATGGAGTTTGCGAACAACAGCTTTGAATAACACGCTGTTCTTCTTCCTGCACTGGCTCCTTCTGATCTCAACCCTCCTTTCACTCTCCTTCAAATCTTCTTCGTCTGTCTCTCTCTCTCCCCCTCTCTCTCTCTGTCTCTCTCTCTCTCACTGTCTCTCTCTCCCACTGTCTCTCTCTCCCTCTCCTCCAGGGCCAGTTCATCCAGACCATGCAGTATGGAGGGCACTGGTACGGCCTCTCTCGTGAGGCAGTGGAGGCAGTGGCCAGAGAGGGCCTGGCCTGCTGTGTGCATATGGAGCTGGAGGTAGGCCACACTGTGACATACACAGGTGTGTATGTCACACACTGACATACACACCTATCAATCTATCATGTCAGCGCTAAGCTACCATCTCTTTTTCTGTGTACTGTGTGTGTGTATGTTTGTGTTGTATGTGTGTGTGTGTTGTGTGTGTGTGTGTGCTCACAGGGTGTGTTCAGTCTGAAGAACAGCTACTTCGAGCCTCGCTACGTGCTCCTGATCCCCACAGACCAGGAGCGTTACTGCCTGCGTCTGAGGAGACGAGCCCTCTACACCCAGCCCCAGGTGGAGGCTGCCCTGGGCCGGGTCCACCTCTACGCCCGCGTCAGCAGAGAACACCCAGGATTCTTCGACGACGTCATCCGCTGCGGTACGTAGGGGGGAGTGTGTTTGGGAGTCAGGGGGGAGCGAGTTGGGGCGTCAGGGGGGAGCGTGTTGGTGCGTCAGGGGGGAGTGTGTTGGGGCGTCAGGGGGGAGCGTGTTGGTGCGTCAGGGGGGAGTGTGTTGGGGCGTCAGGGGGGAGCGTGTTGGGGTGTCAGGGGGGAGCGTATTGGGGCGTCAGGGGGGAGAGTGTTGGGGCGTCAGGGGGGAGCGTGTTGGGGCGTCAGGGGGGAGAGTGTTGGGGCGTCAGGGGGGAGCGTGTTGGGGCGTCAGGGGGGAGCGTGTTGGTGCGTCAGGGGGGAGCGTGTTGGGGCGTCAGGGGGGAGAGTGTTGGGGTGTCAGGGGGGAGCGTGTTGGGGCGTCAGGGGGGAGAGTGTTGGGGTGTCAGGGGGGAGCGTGTTGGGGCGTCAGGGGGGAGAGTGTTGGGGTGTCAGGGGGGAGAGTGTTGGGGCGTCAGGGGGGAGAGTGTTGGGGCGTCAGGGGGGAGCGTGTTGGGGCGTCAGGGGGGAGCGTGTTGGTGCGTCAGGGGGGAGAGTGTTGGGGTGTCAGGGGGGAGAGTGTTGGGGCGTCAGGGGGGAGAGTGTTGGGGTGTCAGGGGGGAGAGTGTTGGGGCGTCAGGGGGGAGCGTGTTGGGGCGTCAGGGGGGAGCGTGTTGGGGCGTCAGGGGGGAGAGTGTTGGGGCGTCAGGGGGGAGCGTGTTGGGGCGTCAGGGGGAGCGTGTTGGGGCGTCAGGGGGAGCGTGTTGGGGCGTCAGGGGGAGCGTGTTGGGGCACTTTTCAAAGGGTCTTTTTCTGGCATGTTTCATGCTCTGGTGTGATGGGTCTCCTTTCATTCATTACGGGATGTTTTTAACATCCACATCTTGGCTGTGCGAGGAGTACGGAGGATGTGTACTCCTCGTGCTGGGCCTGAGAGAACTGAGGTGAAGGAGGAGAGTGGCCAGGATGCAACAGCTGGACATGTATTGAAACACAACAAGTCTCTAATGAAGGAATGCATTAAGACCTCATTAAGAAAGGAACAGAGGTGTTTATCATTCCCTTCATGAAGGCTCCCGGACGTCGAGCCATGTTGCTAATGAACTCAAATTACCGCCAGAGTGTGTAACTTATCATATTAATGCACTGTTAGACTGCACATCATTAAAGCGGGCCCTTCTCATCTCATCCAGTCAGCAAGATTCTTCTCACATCTCGCCAAGCTCATACTGATCCTGACATGTTAACGCACGCTGAAGAGCATGCATGGAAAAGTCTGCAAAATAGAATTTCATATGTTTGGGTTGTGGGTGTGAGAGTTCGTGTGTGTGTGTGTGTGTGTGTGTGTGTGTGTGTGTGTGCAGATGACCCAGCCGAGGCCTATACCTCTCTGAAGCAGGTGGTGAGGCAGTACCTGGGCCTCCACCAGGCAGGAGGAGACCACAAACAGAGCAGCAGCAGCACTCCAGACACCAGCACTGGTGGGTCTGCAGTGTGTGTGTGTGTGTGTGTGTGGTTATGTGTGTGTGGTTATGTGTGTGTAGTTGTGTGAGTGTGTGTGTTAGTGGATCACGCCCTCAAACACCACATGATAAACCGTGTATCTGTGAGTCAGAGCTATCGAGGGAGGAGGTTCCAGCGAAGGAGAGGAGCCGACCTCCATCCAGCCCTGCAGAGGCCGGCCTCCCCTCCAGCCCCGGCCCAGCCCCGGAGCCGTCTGAGGCCGGCGTCTGCAGGACCTACCTCAGCAAGGTCCAGGCCCAGCTCACCCCCCTCAAGACCCCTGCTGTGAGTCCCACCGCCTCCTGCTCTCTCCCACAGACCACCTGTGGGTTACTGGTTTGATTGTTTACACCAGGTGTTACTCTATCACCACTGAAATGAATGTGTCTCCTTTCCCTCCCTCCCTCCCTCCCTCACTCCTTCCTTCCCTCCCTCCCTCACTCACTCACTCACTCACTCCTTCCCTCCCTCCCTCCCTCCCTCCCTCCCTCCCTTCTCCTCTCCTTCGCTCCCTCACTCCCCTCCCGTCCTCCCCTTCCTCCTCTCTTCCTCTCCTCCTCTCCTCCTCCCCTCCTCTCCTCCTCCTCTCCTCCTCTCTTCCTCTCCCCCTCCTCCCCTTCCTCCTCTCCTCCTCCCCTCCTCCTCCTCTCCTCTCCTCCTCTCCTCCCCTCCAGGAGCTGTCCTCTCTCCAGCGCAGGCAGCAGCTGGTCAGGGAGGCTCTGAAGGGGAGGAGTCCTGAAGCTTACACACAGCTTTTCAAGAGGTACACACACACTTATACACACGCACACGCACACACACACACCTGATTGTGATTGGAGAGAGCTCTCAATCAGAGTCAGTCCAGACAACTGTACTGAAGTACGTGTTTAGCCAGATTCTTGCTGCCTGTGTTTGACCCTGAGACTGAAGTGACAGGGCTCAAGGTAATGAGGTGAGGGGTGTGTTTGTGTGTGTTACTGTCAGCCACCAACAGATGGCGCTAGAGAGACCTAACTCCTCCAGAGAGGCAGCAGTCCTTCGTTCTCTAAACCGCCCCTAACGACAGTTTTCCATCACCAGTGATCTGTCCTTATCACCTCTAGCTCTTGTGGAGGTCTGGTTTGGTGACAGAAGAGCGGGGCTGTTTAACCAAACCTGTCAGAGGCTCAGGTAGTGTGTGTGTGTGTGTGTGTCTCAGGTCTGCCCAGACTGCTCCTTCATTGTTGACCTCCCAGAGCCAGGATCCGGCCCGGTCACCCTCCAGGATCCCCCCTCAGAACCAGCCGGAAGACAGGTGTGTACACACACACACACACACACACACACACACACACACACACTCTCACACACACACACACACACACTCTCACACACACAAACACACACACTCTCACACACACACACACACACACACACACACTCTCACACACACAAACACACACACTCTCACACACACACACACACAAACACACTCTCACACACATACACTCTCTCTCTCTCTCTCTCTCTCTCTCTCTCTCTCTCACACACACACACACTCTCTCACACACACACAGTACTTATTGGTATTCGCTGTGGGTTCTTGTGAGTTTGAGAGCATATGTTCAGAGTTCTCTTTTACAGTGTAGTCAGTAAACCGCTCCTAGCCATATGGGGACAAGCACACACACACACACTCACACACACATGCACCCACACACAAACATAATGTTTTTTGATTAATAGCTTCCACCACTCATGTTTCTCCAGTGCGCATAGTCAAACTCAAGCAATTGATTAAGAAGTTTGGTTTACCTCTGTGAATTATATGAATAATAAGTCAGTTAGTGATTTAATTACTCATTCCCTAGGAAATATAATGTGTTTTCTGTTTTGGAGTGCATTTTATACTTACTGAATAATACACATGATTTGAAAAAGTTGAATTTCCAAAATATGTATCAGTCAGGGTCATTAGACAGTTCCAGATTGATATTAATTAAATACAGTCATGTCTTTGGAAACTTCCTTGGATAATTCAGTCTAAACTAGGCGGTGTTGATGACAAGGTGACCTGTGCGATATGTAAATGAGCTCTCCCAGTATAGTAGTCCAGCTCAGTCTGTCAACACAGCCTGGTGTAGCTCAACCACAACACCACAGGAAGGAGAGAGGCTATTTGGAAACAGAAATAAATATTAAGAATAAGACTTTCTAAGAGTAACTTTCTTTATTTGATTGGTAGTTTTTCGTATCAAAGTTTACACTAAGCACCAGGGACAGCGTGCAGGTGCTCTGTGTAGTGGAGCCATGGTGGTATAGTTGATCGATGTTGTTTGTTAAGGGTCTCTATGTGCACTCCTTCCTGTCAGGCCCAATTCTGTTCAGTCCTCCCCTCCCTCCGCCAGCGCCCTTGTTCAGAACACGTTCCCGCAGCCACGAGCCCACTCGTCAGAGACGTGCTTTAACCTGTCTCTCTGTTTGACGGGGCTGTCAGGAGTGTGTCCTAGTGCTGGTGGCTCGCTTTCCATCTTCGTCTCCCACTGTGGAATAGTTTCCTGACAGCGCCTGCGATGGCAGGGCAGGGCTGCATCAGGGCTGGATCAGGGCTGTATCAGGGCTGGATCAGGGCTGGATCAGGGCTGGATCAGGGGGGAGACAGCTCTCTGGGGCTGGGCCAGCAGAGCTGCGAGGCTGGCTGTGACTCTGACGACCTGTCAGCCAGCTCCAGTCCTCACTCTGGAGAACGTCTGAGAGCTCTGTCTCTCACTTCTTCTACCTGCTCAAACTGCCGCTAACACTCCTTCTATTCCTTCTCCCTCGTCTCTCTGTCTCTTCCCCTCCCTCCTCCCACTCCCTCCTACCCCTCCATCCTCCCCCTCCCTCCTACCCCTCCCTCCTACCCCTCCCTCCTCGCCCTCCCTCCTCACCTTGCCCGGCCTCTTCCAGTTCAGACGAGTCCCGTGCCAGTTCGGCCCTCTCTATACCCAGCTCAACAGGGGCCTCATCCAAGACTGCCGGCCCAGCAGGGGGCTCGGAGCTGGGCTCAGAACCCCATGTCGAGCCCCTGGATACCACCTCTCTGGAACACACCCTGGAGACACTCCAAGGTCAGTCCCTGCTACCCTCAACCTCCTCTCGTCCATCGTCCGGGGCAACCGGACAGGGGGGGGGGGTTGGATGTGACTTGTGGATGTGGGTTGAGTCTCCTAGCGACCCTACCTCCTTAACCAGAGATGGTGTTGTTTCTCCAGACCAGGTGGAGACCAGCCACACCCCCGATGCCCCCCGGCCAGCCTCCGGCCTCCTCTCTCCTGCTGTCACCCCATCATCCGGGCGCCCGGGCTCCAACGCCAGACCCGTCCTGCCCCCCATCCCCCCGGGGCGCAAGTCCCCCTCCCCCAGCCCCACCACCCTCCCCGACCTCGGACCCAGACCCTGAGAGCCAGGAGAGGCCAGCATAGAGAACCAAGGCCCAAGGAAAGAGCCCTAGGCGGGGGTCAGGTACAGAGAGACAGTATGGAGCCATGGAAAGACATATATTCAGTAAAACTATATTCACCCTACTTCATTAAATCCTTCATTAAAACTTGAAAATAAGCAAAGATGTCGTCAAGTTTACACACTCACAGGACTCTGGGAAAGATGTTACCCCGGATACACACTCTCTCCATCAGTCCTGCTTTAGTGCATGGGGTGTGTCCTCTGACTCTGTTACAGCAGGTGACAGGACCTCAACATGGGGTGTGTCCTCTGACTCTGTTACAGCAGGTGACAGGACCTCAACATGGGGTGTGTCCTCTGACTCTGTTACAGCAGGTGACAGGACCTCAACAACATCCTCGCCAAGTAGAGATGATCCCTATAAATAAAGCTGATTACAGTCAAATGAGAGCAGCAATTGGGAGATGTCTCTCCATGTCCTGACATGATTTATGTGTAGGCTGGAGAGACGAGGAATAGAGCGGGCTGGTGGATTGGTGTGTGTGTTTGTGTGTGTGTGTGTGTTTGTGTGTGTATCACTGATTACTATGGCTTTAAATACAGGTACTGTTTGTGTCATTATCATTGCAGACAGCTTGTCTTCTGTAGAAGGTCTGTCTCTAACTGTACAACTGTCCTTTCAGTTATCCAGTGCAGCTGTCATGGTTACACTGATCGTGTGCAGCTCGTGTCAGTGAACAGTAAACACACCAGCCCTCCCTCCAGTGATCGACAGGGACCAAGACTACATTCATCAGGATCAGATTAGTGTGGCTCTGCAGGCCTCACCTCCAGCCCTGGCTGTTTAGCTACTGCTGAGCGGATGTTTGAAGGTGTGTGTGTGCGCTTACAGGACATGCGTGTGCATGTGCCTCTGTGTACATGCATGTGCTTGTAGGAGTGTTTCATTGTGTGTGTGTGTGTGTGTGTGTGTGCGACACACCCTCACACCTGGCCATCCATCAGTTTCTCTCCCCCTCAACATGCAGATGTTGCAACTGTCTCATAACTCAGAGGCCGTTCAAGGCGGCTCCACAATGCCGCGGGCCGCCTCAGAAAGGCCGTCCTCACACCTCCTCACCCTAGACCCCAGCCCCCCCAGACTGTACCACCCCCCCCCTCCCTAGACTGCTCCCAAAGACATGTGCAGACTTCAGTATACGCACACTTCCTATCATGTCTCTGTCTGTGATCACAGAGCTCTTTCTGTGTAGCTGACGTGGTCTGAGTGCCGGTCAGTGTATCTGACTGTCTGTCAGTCCTACTCTACCTGTCTAGCTTCCACCCAGAGCTGCACCGTTAGTTTTAACTACAAACACGTTTGCAGCCTGTTTCCAGCAGCTGGTAAGAAGCTCTCTATCATCGCTAACCTTCACCAGGAGCTGAAAGAGAAACATGTCCGCAGTCCTTCATCTCAGCAGAACTCCAAAGACAGGGGAACTTTTCATAGCAGAGTAGAACAGCTTGAAGGAACCGTTTTGGAGAAATATGTGGGAGAAGATCGTAAATTTTAAAAGTGAAGGCGGAGGAGACGTTAAATCAAATCATATTTTATCACTTTATTGTGTCTGAGGGAGAGAAAAAACGCTCTTTGCTCACTTGCGAAAGAAACCCTTAACTAACAGCTTAGATGAATAGAAATCAAAGTGACCAATCAGAGCTGTCCTCTGTGACCAGGTCAGGTACGCTCAAGTCGCTCCCTACGGCCTTGTAAAGCCAGAAGGCTTATGACCAGGTGGACATCGTCATCACAAGACCTCATAACCTGCCATGACACTTCAAAGGCCTGACTCAGGTTTCACTGAGAGCATCTTTATAGCTACTCTGACAGATTTCTACCTGGTCCTAGGTCACATAATCTGGTGAGACGAGAAGAGATAGGTTATGAAACGATCTGTTAGAGAGGAAATACATTTCACGGTAACGTCTGGACACACACACACTCCCATTCATGCAAACAGACACAGTAACAAACAGACACCTTTGCTTGGAAAACTGGTTTATACGGATTAAATCCCCCTCAAGGCAAATTCTTGACACAAAACTTTACTGTAACTCTCACACACGCTGATACTGGAAAACCCACAAAGTTTTACGTGACAAGCAGTTCACGACAGCTAGAAGCACCAATAAAAAAACTGTGTTCAGGCTCTCCTGAGACATGCCTTTTTTCTCAGATACGAAAAGGTCAAAGGTCAGCTCTGCCATCCGTAGGAAATGACAGTGACAGAACGGTAGTCAAGGTGAGAGGCTCAAACATCAGACACCGGATCAACGACGGGTGACCTTCCGGCCCCTGACACCAACAGCTTGTACTTCATCTGCAAGCTGTCTGCTTGGATAAAAGTCACAAGTCTGTTTACTTGAACATTACTTTTGAAAGATGACCTGAGAAGGTTGACCTATCAACTTTTGGTTGACAGTTTAAGGGACCATGGGAATTGTAGTTTTTTTTGTGTGAGAGTTACACTGGCCATAATGCAGTACAGCTTCAACGCAGAACCTCCAGTTAACTGATCCTACTGCTGCTGTTCTCAGAGCAGCAGAACACACAGTCTGACCACAAACCCAAGATAGACATTCGGCTAAACGTCACCTCAGTGTTTTGATGTAGCTTTTGTGGAAACAGTAAAGGCTGTGTGTTTTCTTGGCAGCAAGTACAGGTCACAGGAGTGATATAATGAGACTGGAACCGCATTCATCTTAGCTTTTACACACACACACAGTTACACACGCCCAAATCAACTCTGCAGCGTGGTTACGGCCAGACAGCCGGTAACCATGGCGACGGCACTCCGCGCTGCTCCTGCCGTTGCCTACCCTACGTGGGAGAGGGAGGGAGGGGGAGAGAGTGAGAGAGAGGAGGAGGGGGAGAGAGAGGGAGAGAGAGAGAGAGGGGGAGAGAGTGAGAGAGAGGGGGGGAGAGAGAGAGAGAGGGGTTGAGACGAACAGAGCGATCCGAACACTTGGCTCATCACCATGTTCTCCTGGCCGTAAATTAATTCCCTGTCAACTCCCTCAAATAAAGTTTCTGTCCAATTAAGAGATGCTGTGTCTCCTGCTCTCCACCTTCACCCTCCAGATAGGAGCTCTTTAAGAGATGCTGTGTCTCCTGCTCTCCACCTTCACCCTCCAGATAGGAGCTCTTTAAGAGATGCTGTGTCTCCTGCTCTCCACCTTCACCCTCCAGATAGGAGCTCTTTAAGAGATGCTGTGTCTCCTGCTCTTCACCCTCCAGATAGGAGCTCTCCCTGCTCAGTTTCTCTTTCCCCTGCTGTCACTCTTTCTCCTTCTGTTCCTCTCTTCTTTGTCTCTGCCCACTTCTCTTCCTCTCTCCCTCTCCTCTCCCTCTCTCTTGCTTGTATGTGTGTTGTGCCTCTGGTAATTAAAGATTCAGCTTGAATAATTGTGCTCTAATGGTGTAATCACCCTGCTGGATTGGCCCTGGCTGCTTAACACCACATTCAGAGAAACATTTTATATTTAGACACACACATATTGTCCACACAGGAGATGGTTGCATAACTGGAGCTTTCAAAACAATAGTCTTCAGCATGTTTCCAGTTAAATCTTTCTTTTTTTAGCATCGTCATGGTTTTTCTGGTATATCTCTTGGGTTTGGACAGCACAGTATAAAGAAAGCTACTGAATGACTGCTCTGAGGAATGGGGAACATGCTCACAGACTCTAATGCACACCAGACCCACACATGGCTGAGTAGATCTGGTCGTTGGGCCTAAATCTTCTGTGAAGCTGCGATAAAGATTGCTGCAGTTTTACAGTAGTGTTTGATTTCTGATAGATGGCCTGTGAATGCCCCCCACCCTACACCCCCCCAACACACACACACACACACACACTACCTCCTTGATAGGGCTACTTACAGTAGGGCATGATATTTTGTTTACAAATGCTGCTTCACAAACTACTTCAAGTATTCCGTAGATTACCTTAACTACTTACAGTATGTAGAAGTCCGAATATATATTGTGACATTTCAGTTATTAATACTTCTGGAATCAACACTTTAACTGAACCCATGTTACTTTATCAGAAAACATACTGTCACAAACTTGAGCTTCCCTGGTACGCTGAACCATTCAGTGTAAACATCCATCCATTCGCACCTGTATAGACACCCTGTCATGTCTTATTTAACTTTCTGACTCATCCTCCATCTCTTTTGTTCTCTTCTCTGGGTCCCCAAGGCGATGCTCTTGTGTAGACATGTCTCCACGCGCCTCACAGGGACTCTATACTGCCCCCTCCAGGTTGGGCTGAACTGGTTTGGAAATGCCTGGAGCCAGAGTTTGCAGGCGACGTAATTTAGTGCATGTTTATTTGGAAAGTGTATGTGTTCGTCTCACTTCCGATCTTACTTGTCATTCGTCCAGGGTGTTTGACGTGTGGGTGAACTCGTTTTGATGGCGGGATCATGGGACTGTGTTATAGAGGTTTTCCTCCCAGCTGTTGTGGTTCCTATCTGTATCCCGATCTAAGGCATGTCACCTTTGACCTTCCCTCTTCTCCCTGGCCTTCCCACTTGACCTTCTGACCTCTTGATCTCAACACAGCATCCTCTCCTCACCCCACTGGTGTGATATTTTCTTTTGTTTGTTTGTCTCTCTCCCTCTCTCTCTCCCTCTCTCTCTCTCTCTCTCTCCCTCTCTCTCTCTCTCTCTCTCTCTCTCCCTCTCTCTCTCTCTCTCTCTCTCTCTCTTTCTCTCTCTCACGAGTCATGGTGAACCAGACTAGCTGAGGGATTTATGTCTTGGTTCTACCGTACAAACTGACCTTTATCTCTCCTGATCTTCTGTCTGTTCACGTCCTTCAATACGTTACTGTTAGGCTTCCTTCCTGTCCCTTCTATCACCTCGTCCTTCTCACTGCCTATCTTGCTCTGTCACTTTATCCATGCTCTTTCACTTCATTTCCTGTCCTTCCTTGTAGTATTTGTACTCATTATTCCCTCCCTCCCTCTCTCCCTCTCTATCTCTCTCTCTTTCCATCTCATTGTGGTCATTATCCTGCTCCCTCTCTTCCTCTCCTTCTTCCTCCATCCTTCACTTCCCCGTCTGCACGGTCGGCCATTACGCACCACTCATCCCTTTAGAGTGCCTTCCTCAGAGACACTTCCAGCCCGCTGCCCCCGGAAACAGGGGCATTCGCCTCTTTTTATTGGGCAGTTTTCCCGGCAGCCAGCCTCTAGAGAGAGGTGGAGCTGTGGCCATTCAGCAGATGGCAGACTCAGTCTCAGGCCCCCGACCAAGATGCGCACACAGGAGCCAATGAGATCACAGCCTTTCAGAGTGGAGGATAATGGAGGCCTGTGTTTTGAAGATTCCAGCAGCAGCCTTGACAGGGGTCATGAGGGTGAAGCAGCAGGAAATGGAGGCTCAGACTGGGCAGAACACTCCGTCTGTTCCTGCTTTGAAATACCTCACAGGACCGGACAACCAAGCTCTGATTAATTTTTATCTAATTAGACCTGGAACCTGTATGTGTGTGTGTGAGTGTGTGTGTGAGAGAGAGAGAGAGAGACAGAGAGAGGGAGAGAGGGAGAGGGGGAGAGAGAGAGAGAGACAGAGAGGAGAGACAGAGAGGAAAAAAGGAGAGAGAGAGAATCTCTAAGTGAAGTGTCTCCACGTTTCCAGGCCCTGCCTGTATTTACAGCATGTGTTCATGCATACATGGTTGTGTGTAAAACACGTGTGTGTGTGTTTGTGTGTGTGTGTCAGTGAGAACCCCTTCGCTACAGTAGATTCTTCCACAGTGTGTGAGCGAGGACAGACATGTCTCTGCTCGTGTCTCTGCTGCTGAAGCTGATGCCAGAGTGTGAGATCAGCTGCATTCTTCCCATTATAAAACAGGAGAGGGCTCAGATGTTTAATAAGTCATGAGGTACAGTTCAGACTAGCCTGATGCTGAGTGCATGCGTGCGTGTGGTATGCACGTGCGTGTGTCTGTGTGTGTGTGTGTGTGAGTGAGTGAGTGACAGAAAGATGTTCCACAGGGGGGTATTTGGTCATGCCATTTGGAGAAGTGGTTGATTGCATTCCTGTAATGTAGTGGAGTGTGTTACTGGTGGTGATTATATGTTTTCCATCAAGGGGCCTTTCAAAGACTCTGTACTCATACACACATCAGACACCCCCTTACTCCCTCCCACCCTCTTGATTGATTGATGTGTTGACAGTTTAGCTTTGGGCTTGTTCTTCAGCGCTCCTACCCCAGACGGCTGGGTCTTCATCTCTAACTGACGTTGACCTCAGAAGAACCTCCCCGGTCCTCACAGACGTCTCAGCTTCTCTCAGTCACTTCAGTCCTGTTGGAAAACGGAGGTTGGCTTGGGCTTGGGTAACCCCGTTCGATGAAACCAAAAAAACTCCCTCTAAAGTCTGATGCACTCTAACAGTGCGTTTACACTGCAGCGACGCGAATCGCTTGCCATCGCTCGCCTTCCCACAGTTCACCACGCGCGGGGGCGTATCAAACAGATTAATGTAGAATTGTAGTTCTCTAAAGTCACTGTTGTAGTTGTCATGGCCAAGTGTGCAGACTTGGGTTTACGTACTCGCAACATCGATCAAAATACAACTTGTATACAAAATACAAAACTGTTTAATAGACATACATGTTGACATGTGTAAAAACGTTTTATTATAGTACTCAAAGTCTCTGCTAATCTGTCGATACGACCAGGGAGTTCCAGCCGGGTTTATAGTAGTAGCCCGGCTGGAACTCCCTGGAATGTAACTTTGTTCGAGAGTACAAAGTACAAAAAAAACACCAGGAGCACCGACAACGTCGGCAAACCTGCGCCTGGCCTCATTCTTTTTATTAATGTCTTTGTACAAATACAGAGACGTATCGTACAGGACTGGATATGCAGCCACACAGGCGATTAGTTTCTCCTCCATCTTAAAAACTGAAAGCTAGAAATGTTTACCATGGTTGCTATGTTACGAGAAACAAGAAAACACTGCCATTGGCCATCGCTAGCGAAAATCGCTCCTCATTTGCATAAAGTTGAGAAAATCTCAACTCGATCGCGTCGCGTCGCTACCCACAATGCACCACGCAAGCGATTCGCCTGGCTCCATTGAAAATGAATGGAAAACATGTTGTCGCTCGCATCGCGTCGCTGCAGTGTAAACGCACCGTAATATGTTTTCCCCCAATGCGTACTGTCAAGTGTGTGTATTGGTTGCATGTACAGGATATCCTGTTTCTGAGCCAGTGGAAGGACACAACAGGTTTACGGCCATCACTGCTCAGACTCACTTCTACCAATCACACATGTCAACCGCCTCAGACAAACACACCAACTCTCCCTGAGTGCCAGCCGGCCCTGAACAAGTTCTTCACAGTCAACACGTCTTTTGTATCAGTCGAGCTCTCCTTTCCGTCCTGAGACATGAGCTGTCGTAGTAACAGAGGAAAACAGCATTCCTTACCATGACCTCCTGTGTTCTCAGAGCAGCCTCTTTAACCATTCTGACTTTTGTCTTTCACTATTTTATTTGTTGTCATTGTGTTAAAACATAACAACAATATATTGTAGTCATTCTGTTAAAACATAACGATATACTGTAGTCCTTGATCACCTTGGCTCCTTGGGTCCTTTACAACATGTCCAACCTTTGTCTTTTACAAATTATACTATTTTCCAATAGTATCCAACTTAACTAGCAACATAGTTGCTAGTTAAGTAGTAACACAAGTAAATAGTATCACATTATGCACTGTTTGTAGAATTCTGCTTTTGAAAAAAATCCCCTCCTTAACAAATAACATGTAAAAATGTATTATAGACTAATTGGAAATTCTTATACATGAAATAAGGTTCAAGGTTCAATTATATTTTAAATATTCCACAAAATACATAGTGGTCTCATGTTCCCTCATGGACCCTAAACTACTGCTATCAGATTAGTCAAGTCTTGCCAATTAAAATTAAATAGTGTGTAATAAATTATGTTGCATAAGTTTCAGCCACTTCAAAAAAACTTCAACTTTACATAATTAAAGCACCGTATGAGAAATAGTGCAATTAAATAGGGAGCCGATATAACTGGCGGCAAAATGTAATGTTTGATTCATAACTGTTCCAACGGAGGCGGCGAAGCACAAAAAAACGTTGGAGAGAGAAGAAAAATTAAGATTTCAGAATAACATTAAATCCATATTCCAACAAATTACATCTTTTGTGTGAGGGTGCTTGGGGGATTGAGTGTAGAAAGCGTAGGGTGTTCCTAACAGAATATTAATGGGTGTTTCTTTTCCAACACTCTCTGTTTGGTTGTGTTACTGATTTGCGTGCAGAGTGGCTGCGTTCGAACCCACAGAATGTCGGCTTCCAGGCAACAGTGCCTCAGGGTGGCTGAAGCTGTGTGTGGATGATCGTGGTCCAGGCTTGAGGGTCAAGGGAGTGAACTTGTGAGGAGGATGGGAGGGAGGGAAGGTAGGAGAGGGGGGACGGAGATAGTGAAGGAGAAAGCGAGGGAAGATGAAAAAAATCTGAGAGAGTGAGAGGGTCGATACCAAATTGCCTGTAAAAACAAGCCATCGTAGCAAAGGTGCAATTACCCATGATCGTCCTGATGCTTTTACAGCACAGTCAGATGTGTGGTTCAACCTGGAACATTCCTCATTCATGACAGACCATCCTCCTTCTGGCCAACACACACACACACACACACACACATAAGCATGTGCACATGACTGTACATGATCATTTTTGTGAACTCTCATTACTTTATGTACACACAAGCACACATGCATACAAACACTCACACACACACATACATTCGCAGATGCACATGACTGTACTTGATCATTTTTTGGGAACTCACTCTCATTACTTCATGTACTCGCACACACACACACACATACACACATGCTCACATCTCTTTAGCTTGGATAATATACCCGCTCTTGTTGGTCCTTCTCCACAGCCTGACTGGCAGCTAGGCCCTCCGTCTACATGATTGTCTCTCTCTTCGCCTCCAGCATGAATTTAATCAAAGCTCATTTTCAAGCCACAACTGATGATTGGGCAGGAACCTGGTGGCGAGCAGTGTAATTATCTGAGGCCTGAGAGAAAGGATCCTGGTATCACCTGAGTGAGAAGGAGCGCTGGCTTCACCCCATCTTGTACAACCTGCTCTGGTGAGGTCGTTTACACATTCTGTAATTGCACTCCACATTTAAACGGGCTTTAAACGAGAATCATAATCTCACACACACACACACACACTCTCACAGGCAAACACACACTCTCACAGACACACACACACACACACTTCCTTTTTGTCTTTATTCCTGTGGTGTTCTCATATTCCGGGACCCTCAAGCATTAAGGGTTTATGACCCTCCTGGCTCCCTGTAGCTACAGTGCTCAGCTTAAAGGACCTCCCAAGGGTCAAAGGTCAGACACAGGGGGTGTCAGAAGGTCACTAGACCAAGCTGCAAGGACGCTACACCCCTGCCTGCTCCCAGAGATGCACAACATTCTACTGCCTGTAAAACAACAGTAAATCACAACAAAATCTGACTGCTTGAGTCACTAGAGATGTGCTGCTAGAAACACACGCACACACGCACGCACACACAGACACACACACACGCACACACACAAACACACACACACAGATGTTCCACCTGCTGAGCCAGCTTCGACTTAGTTTATGTATTCATGTTGATTCTGTGGTGAAGGTCATTAAAACTCTGTGTAAGGGAGTCCGGTGGTTGAGCGGTTAGAGAATCGGGCTAGTAATTTGAAGGTTGCCAGTTCGATTCCCGGCCGTGCAAAAATGAAGTTGTGTCCTTGGGCAAGGCACTTCACCCTACTTGCCTTGGGGGAATGTCCCTGTACTTACAGTAAGTGGCTCTGGATAAGAGCGTCTGCTAAATGACTAAATGTAAAATGACTAAATGAACCCCAGACCCTCTGCATGTCCCACGTCCTCACAGCCCAGCGCCTGGCAGCAGTGCGGCCACAAAACTACAACCAAGATGGCCGTAGTGTGAGGCTGGAGGTCTCCCCTGCATGCAAGCATAGTCCTCCACAGGATTCCCCAGGTGTTTGTGAAGGGTGGACTTTCCCAACCCCTCCAACATCTGGCAGTGGTTTTGTGGACGTTTCTTGTCGTTCTCTGGTCTGTGTCTTGGTGATCGTTGTCTGATCGAGTTTGCATGGACCAGAAGTTATGTAACCTGAAGCTACTTAAGTATAGGCATTCTAGTATTGCTGTGTGTGTGTGTGCATGTGTGTGTGAGTGAGTGAGTGAGTGTGTGTGTGTGTGCGTGTGTGTGTGTGAGTGGGTGATTGTGTTTGTGAGAGACAGAAGGTTCTGTGGTGTGTCAACAGAGAGTATCGAGTTACAGAGAGACATAACTGACAGCTGTTGATACGACCCCAAAGACATTCCTCAGGTCCGTCATAAAACAGAGGCCCTATCACAGCGTGCTAGACCCAGGAACATAGGCCCTCACACAGCGTGCTAGACCCAGGAACATAGGCCCTCTCACAGCGTACTAGACCTAGGAACATAGGCCCTCTCACAGCGTGCTAGACCCAGGAACATAGGCCCTCTCACAGCGTGCTAGACCCAGGAACATAGGCCCTCTCACAGCGTGCTAGACCCAGGAACATAGGCCCTCTCACAGCGTGCTAGACCCAGGAACATAGGCCCTCTCACAGCGTGCTAGACCCAGGAACATAGGCCCTCACACAGCGTGCTAGACCAGGAACATAGGCCCTCACACAGCGTGCTAGACCCAGGAACATAGGCCCTCACACAGCGTGCTAGACCCAGGAACAGGCCCTCACACAGTGCTAAGTTTGATGGGGCGCAGCTTTCCCTGATCTCTCAGGTGCTGGGATCTGTGTGTAGGAAATACGTGTATATATATATGTATATGCAGTAAGTGTATTTGTTATGTTGCAGGCATTTGACTTGCCACACACACACACACACACACATACACACACATGCACGCTGCCAAGTCAACTTCACTTCGAATCCTGACTGGTTTGTAATCCATAAATATGTCCCTATTGAAGATTCCAGCTTTGTTCTTTTTTCATCAGATTTATTCAGGTATTTGACTGAAGGATATTCACCTCATCTTTACCCTGCTTGTTTTGCCGTAAGCTGCTGTCCTGACTGTCTGGATGTGAAGGAGACAGCATTGCCTGCACACACAACCAGGAATCCTCGGGTCAAAGAACAGATGAATCACACTTTTCTTTTTTCCTTGCTTTCTTTTTTCTTTTTTGGCTTCACCTTCACCGCACTCAGCTCTCCCCCCCTCTCTCTCCCCCTTTCTCTCCCCCCCCCTCTCTCTCTCTCTCTCTCCCTCTCTCTCTGGGATTCAGCAGGTTGAAGCAGCTGCACACACACCTTGAAACTCGTCTGTTACAGTGGAGTATGTGGAAGGTGTGTGTCTCACTCATTCACACACAATTCACACACATTCACATAATTGGATTCACCAGAAGTTCAGACGTTTTTACTCAAGCAGAGCCTCAGCCTCAGGAATACGGCACCAACCTGGACTTTCTCCTACAAACGCGGAACTCTTCTCAACTTTTTCCAGAAAAGTGGTTAACCCAGTCTGGCAACCCTTAGAGACTAACCCTTACCTGGATTTATAGTGAGATGGTGTGTCTTGTTCCTGGAGAGGTAAGTAAGAGCTGGCCCTTTCAGCAGCGATTCATCAGGCCCGTTATTCTAACTGTCTCTCTTAGCTCTTAAACCTAACACCCTAAAACAGGACTTTCTATTTTTATGGATCCAGTGGCTGTTGAGTCTACTCGTAGTCTCAGCCAAGCTGTTCTGCTAACAGGTTGGACCAGGGCCAAGGCTTCTGACTGGCAAACAGGCTTTAGTTTCTCCTGCAAAGTAGTGAGATCCAGGACCGCTGGATGTAACTCCTGTTGGTGCTTGCTGCATCTTCAGGTGAGAAGGGAAGGAACAAACTGCAGACATTTTTGTTTTGAACGCGCTGTTCCACTCAATTCGTTTTTTAGGGGAGGGAGAGAGAGAGAGAGAGAGATAGAGAGAGAGAGATAGAGAGAGAGAGATAGATAGAGAGAGAGAGAGAGAGAGAGAGAGAGAGAGAGAGAGAGCTTGATTGCCTTCTGAAAACATGGAAGTATCCAGTCAACATTAGCAAGATGACCTCCTACTTTCACAATGGCAGCGATTCAGGGAATATGTGACGCTTCTGTGGCTTCATAAACAATGAGAGAGAGAGTACTCTAACCAACCCTGAAAGACATGCAGTCCTGCATGTGCCACATCCACACGGCGTTGTGTTAAATAGGCCACCATTGTTTGTGAGAAATGAGCCATGAAAAGATTCAATTAGTACATCAAGAATCATCCACGTGAGGGCTTGTCTGTATAAGATGCTAAGTATTGGGGATTGATGCACACTAATATCTGGGCATTAGTTGTGTGTGTGTGTGTGTGCATGTGCATGTATGCGTGTGCGTGTGTGTGTTGGTCTCCTCACCGACCCATAGAACGTCTGTGTGCCTTTTCACTGCTCCCAATTTCACACCTACGGGATAATCCTCTGTGAAGTGGAAAATGCCATTATGTAGAAAAAGCTGACATGCAGACAGACTTGTAGGGCATGCAGCACACAGGAGAGAGAGAGACATAGGGAGAGAGAGAGGGAGCAAGAGAGTGTGAGGGAGAGAAGGAGAGAGGGAGGAAGAGAGAGAGAGAGAGAGAGAGAGAGAGAGAGAGAGAGAGAGAGAGAGAGAGAGAGAGAGAGAGAGAGAGAGAGAGAGAGAGAGAGAGAGAGAGGGAGGGAGGGAGGGAGGGAGGGAGGGAGGGAGGGAGGGGGGGGAGGAGAGAGAGAGAGAGAGAGAGAGAGAGAGAGAGAGAGAGAGAGAGAGAGAGAGAGAGAGAGAGAGAGAGAGAGAGAGAGAGAGAGAGAGAGAGAGAGAGAGAGAGAGAGAGAGAGAGAGAGAGAGAGAGAGAGAGAGAGAGAGAGAGACTGAATGTTGGAGAGAGGGACTCCATTTGGGTCTTTTTCTTGTATTAATCCCCTCAGAGCTGCTGTACACTAACAAGGCCTCAGACACAATGCCCGCTCCCTAGGCCCAGGTGAAGCTGTACTGGAGATTGCTTTGTGGCGGTGTTGCTGGTGAGGCTCACTAAAGGCCTGAGTGTGTTAGTGATGACTTAGCAGAGAGACTCTCTGCGTCGTCAGAGCGAGGCCTGCTGTGGCCTGATAATGGCCTCCCTGACCCAACGCTGGAGGCACCTGGATGGCTTTATCAGGCGTGTAAACAAGCTCCTGGGGAGACACGTGACTGGTGATTGTTTCCATGACCTCAGCAGAAGTTCCTGGCATCACACACATACAGTATTATCCAGAGTACACGCCCAGAAGTTGCAAGATGCAAGAATCAACTTAACAGAAGAAGAAGAGCCTGTTGTAAGATCCTGTAGCAACTCAGCTTCCTGCGGCGCGTACTGTAGCCTGCCGGCCGGTGACATCAGACGGCCGTTTCCACGGCAGCAAGGCTGCAGGCAGAGACACGACCCAGAGAGGCGTGTGTGTGTGTGTGTGTGTGTGTAAGGAGGAGAGAAGAGCGGTTGGCTCCCTGCCTCTCCAGCAGTCTGTCAGCCTGCTGGCTGGTCTGAAAGGTTGTAAAGAGGTGGTAAACATGTCAGGGTTTAAACCATGCTGAAGTTTTCCTGGTACGATGCCAAACCACAATGAGGAAGTAACAACAGGGACTGTTGAATGTAATGTTGCTGGGGCTTTGGTTTGAGGTTATAGCATTGACATTTAGTCATTTAGCAGACGCTCTTATCCAGAGAGACTTACAGTAAGTACAGGGACATTCCCCGAGGCAAGTAGGGTGAAGTGCCTTGCCCAAGAACACAACGTAATTTGGCATCGAACCAGAAACCTTCTGATTACCAGCCCAATTCCCTAACCGCTCAGCCACCTGACTCCTTATAGCGGTGATTGCGGCCGACCCAGAACGAGTGATGAACGAAGAGATCAAACTGAACGGTGTGTCTGGGGATGAGGACAGTGCTGTGTGTGTGTCTGTGTGTGTGTGTGCGTGTGTATGTGTGTGTGTGTGTGTGTGTGTGTGTGTGTGTCTGTCAGGAAGCTTCGCTGGGTGTTGTGTGAGTCAGTGCAGACCTGCTGGAAAATACTGCTTTGATATGTTGACACACACACACACACACACAAACAGTCATACACGTAATACACACTCTCAAAGACCATCCATTGATCTTCCTTCCTGTGTAGATCTTACTGGACATGATATTGTTTTTCTCTCTACCTTTGTAGATGCACATTAGAGCCACAAGACTCACATAAACCCAGAGGCGCCACATATACTGTATGGAGAGAAGAAACTGATCACCACAGACAAACTGCTCTCTCTCTGTCTCTCTCTCTCTCTCTCTCTCTCTCTCTCTCTCTCTCTCTCTCTCTCTCTCTCTCTCTCTCTCTCTCTCTCTCTCTCTCTGTCTCTCTCCCCCTCTCTCTCTCTCTCTCTCTCTCTCTCTCTCTCTCTCTTTCTCTTTCTCTTTCTCTCTCTCTCTCTCTCTCTCTCTCTCTCTCTCTCTCTCTCTCTCTCTCTCTCTCTCTCTCTCTCTCTCTCTCTCTGTCTCTCTCTCTCCCCCCCCTCTCTCTCTCTCTCTCTGTCTCTCTCTCTCTCTCTCTCTCTCTGTCTCTCTCTCTTTCTCTCTCCCTCTCCCTCTCCCTCTCCCTCTCCCTCTCCTTCTCCATCTCCCTCTCTCTCTCTCTCTCTCTCTTTCTACTTCTCTCTCTCTCTCCCTCTCTCTACTTTTCTCTCTTTCTGAAGGTGTGAATGCCAAGGAAACAATCATTACCATTGGAAAGCATCCACACTCCTTGGAATGTAATGACTCCCCTCTCAGTCCTGATTGCTGTGAGGAATCTTAAGTTCCCCCTGGGAGACAGATCCCTCCTTCCTGGAACAGAGACAGGCCTCAGAAGAGAGCAGGTCATGTAGTTAAGTACAAAGAGAGGCAGATTTCAGAACTCGTCCCAGCAGACCGGAGGTGTGTCTGGCTCTCCATTAGACTGTGGATTACACGCATACACACACACACACACACACACACACATACACACATGCTGTGTTCGCATAAACATGCTGTACACACCAAGTGGAGATAAGAATTAGACACACATGGCATCTGTTGCAAAAGATTTGCTATAGCTGTCAAGCTTCTCTGGCCAAACACGACACACACACTGCAGCACGCTCAGCCACTCATCACACACGCTAGACAGCAGGTGGGGACTGAAATTGGACTTGCATGGTGTCTGTTATTACAGATTCGCTTTGGCGTCACGGTTTTCTGACCAGACTCAAGGTAAACATACACACACACACAGACACACACACAGGAAGCAATTGACTATGGTGTCCTTGATCTGTCTTGGTACAGAATCACATCTGGTTCCCGTACATCGAGGGTGGAGGAGCCCAGAGGTAAGAGGGCAGGTCTGATCCTCTCCCCAGGAAAGATGCTCTGCTCTGGGGTCAAGGTTCAGGCCGACCGGGTCTCGGCCCGAGGACTGGAGATACCGACATTCCAAAACATCAGGACCAACATGGCCCGCACATGTTTCCCCCCTGAGCGGTTCACGTATCGATATCTACAGAGAGAGTTTGTATTTCACCCTGAGGGAAACTGTAAACATCCTCCTCCGCTTTATAAAATATTTTTAAATTATTTTTTATCAAGCCCGTTGTAGCCCGTTCTCACGGTAACGACATTGGTCGCTCACCTGGGTTGTAAAATGCCGTTCACGGATGCGTGCACCCGCAGGTACCCCGCGGTGATCACACTAGCTCTGCCTGAGTGATCATTCATTACCAATGTGATACACTGCTGTGTGACACTCCCAAGATTTACCACTGTGAAGCACTGGCGTGTAGAACTGGCTTCATCATCAACATGGCTACCTTGAGTTCATGTAGAGTGTGTGTGCGTCAGTGTGTGTGTGTTTGAGAGAGAGAGTCAGTGTGTTTGTGTGTGTGAGAGAGAGAGTCAGTATGTGTGTGTGAGAGAGAGAGAGAGTCAGTGTGTGTGCGTGTGTGTCTGCATATTAAAACAAACCCAATTTGCCATCAGTTCACGAACTTGCACAATTTAAATGATTTTATTAGATGTTCAGATGAAACACAGCGTGCTGCATACAACTGTATCATGATAACCCGTTCCTCTGGGCCTAGCCCCTTTGTTGGAGCCCTGAGAAACTCCCATTCTGTTTTTATCTCTGCCTTCCCAGTCAGTTAAAAAGAGTCCATTGAAGGAAGAAGCAGGCAAGGCAGATAGCAAGTAGTGATTATTATGATTATGCGGCTGTTCTCTGATGTCTATCTGTGCTCGCTTTCAGATCAGAGACCGGAAGAGTCAGAGCTGAACCGTGTGGAGAGAGACCTACAGAGAGGAGGACACAGGGAGAAGGAGAGAGACCTACAGAGAGGAGAGGAGGACACAGGGAGAAGGAGAGACACCTACAGAGAGGAGAGGAGGACACAGGGAGGAGAAATACCTACAGAGAGGAGAGGAGGACACAGGGAGTGAGGAGAGACACCTACAGAGAGGAGAGGAGGACACAGGGAGGAGAGAGACCTACAGAGAGGAGAAGAGGACACAGGAAGTGAGGAGAGAGACCTACAGAGAGGAGAGGAGGACACAGGGAAGAGAGAGACCTACAGAGAGGAGAGGAGGACACAGGGAGGAGAGAGACGTACAGAGAGGAGAGGACACAGGGAGAAGAGAGACCTACAGAAGAGAGGAGGACACGGGGAGTCAGGAAAGAGATCTACAGAGAGGAGGACACAGGGAGAAGGAGAGAGACCTACAGAGAGGAGAGGACACAGGGAGAAGGAGAGAGACCTACAGAGAGGAGAGGACACAGGGAAGAGAGAGACCTGCCGAGAGGAGAGGAGGACACAGGAAGTGAGGAGAGGACGAGAGGAGGAGAGGAGTATGAGTGGCTCCTGTGTGTGGGTCGTCCTCTTGTCCCTGTCAGTCTCCAGAGGGACAGTCTCCGCTCAGGTTGAAGGTACAGGCCTCCAGACACGCCACTTCTACAATCGCTCTTCTTCTTCTACAATCGCTCTTCTTCTTCTACAATCACTCTTCTTCTTCTACAATCGCTCTTCTTCTTCTACAATCGCTCTTCTTCTTCTACAATCGCTCTTCTTCTTCTACAATCGCTCTTCTTCTTCTACAATCGCTCTTCTTCTTCTCTCCGGCTTCCTCTTCTTCTCTTTGATCTGTGTTCCATCTCTTTTCCCTCTGCTCTTCCCTGCTCCTCTTTCCGTTCCTTCTTCGACTGTCTCTCCCTCTCTCCTGCTGTGCTCTGTCCATCTCTGACATGTCCTCCTGGACTGAATGAAGTCCACATGGAGGCAGCTTCTGGCTCCACACCTGTCTAGACCAGTTAGAGGACACCACCTGATTTCCCAAAGGTAGTCTGAGTCAGCGCATTCATCTACACATCTGTCAGCCTCCTGGACTCTGCCTGCCTGCCTGCCTGCCTGCCTGCCTGCCTGTCTGCCTGCCTGCCTGTCTGTCTGTCCGTCCGCCTGTCTGTCTGCCTGTCTGCCTGTCTGTCTGTCTGCCTGTCTGCCTGTCTGCCTGTCTGCCTGTCTGCCTGTCTGAACATTCAATATGGTTTGTGGAACAAATGGGATCTCCCATGTGCTTCCGTTAATCACAATCAGTGTGTCTTCATCAACTGCCAGGGTAGCATGAACTACTAACCTGTAGACTAGACAGTTGAGGACTGAGTCCTCGGTAGAGAACTGTTCTCTGTGTTCTCCACGTTCCCTTTGGTTCTCTGCATCATGTTCCATGTCTCTCCTCTCAGCGTGTGGCTTTCACCTGCCAAACAGAGAGAACATTCTGGACAATCTTATTTTCCACCTGCGTCTGTATCTGGCTGACAGTTGACTGCCCTCTGCTTTTCCTCTGATGTGTCCAACATGTTGAAATCTCGTCTCTGTAGGGAAATGGAAGTCTCATTTCACAGAAGATAGAAATGCAGGATGATTCATGTTCTGGGTTGGTTACGTGGCTGTACAGTATGAAGCTCCACACAGGAAGATAACTTTGCAAGAATCACCCAATCACTTCCTGTTTCCTGTGAAACTTTTCTCACGAGAGAGAGTCCATGTTGTGACGTACTAGGCAGAGCCAGTGTTCCGACCAGGACAGATTTGCCATTTAAAAAGAGTTTTCTTAAAGTGTATAATGAAAGAAACTCCCTGGTCCTGTTGCTGGACCCAGGCTGGGTCTAGCAGGGATGTGTGTTGGTAGGAGGGAGATGCAGGGATGTGTGTTGGTAGGAGGGAGATGCAGGGATGTGTGTTGGTAGGAGGGAGATGCAGGGATGTGTAAACGCCTGCTCAGAGCAGGTCGGTCGCTCAGAGCAGGAGACACATGCTGCCCCCCCCCACACACACACACTGCATTCTGGGAAAGCAGCCAACAGAAGAGGGGATGAGACAGGAGAGGAAGGATAGGAGGGAGAGGAAAGCTATGAGGAACAGGAGTAGGGTAGTTCTCTCTCTCTGCTCTCTGTGTTTTGATCAGACCGACAGTCATCACGAGCTGCACATGTTACTACTGCAGACTGCCTTCCCCTTCACTAGTTAATGTAAAGCTGTTGCCGTGCCGTGCCGTTGTGTGTGTGTGTGTGTGCCTGTACTGGTAGGTGTGTGTGTATTTTGTGCGTGTTTTTGGGTGTGTTACTCAGAGCATGCTTCAGCTCTCTCAGAGGTGTGAGTCCTGACAGAGAGCCCTTGCTCTGAGGTGAGGTGGTGTGTGTTATCAGACGCCAGCATTGTCCTCAGTTTTGCCTGTTAATGTTATTATTCTAAGCGTCCCTCATTGCGCTGCACTAAAGTTTTATTGGTATGGTGCTCTGAATATTGATGGTTTCAATGTCTCCCTCGTCTTCCATTAAAGATTCAGAAGTATCATGTGGTCTGATGCCTGTTTGAGGCCCGCCTTGCCAAGGGGCACAGATCTGTTTGATGGGGTTACACTGCCATCTAGTGGTGGGCTGAAACTGAACCGATTGTCTTGGGTTCACCAGTGGCTCAAGAACGGAGGTTTGACCCAGTTCTGTTGGCATGACAGGTTGATTTCCTCAAAGTATTTTCATTAGAACTGGTGGACAGACAGGTGCAATTAAACAACCAAGCAAAGTTGTCCAGATGAAGAGTTAGATTGCACAGCAACACAGCAAAGGATCATTTTTACACACACACATATATTTGTCTATGTGTGTGTGTATTCCAGTACTCTATGTATGTTTATATGTATATATATATATATGTGTATGTATATCTATACATTAATATCTGTGTATTCCAGTGTGTATACAGTATATGTACTATATATATATATATATAGAGAGAGAGAGAGAGAGTCAGGTGGCTGAGCGGTTAGGGAATTGGGCTAGTAATCTGAAGGTTGCCAGTTTGATTCCCGGCCGTGTCAAATGACGTTGTGTCCTTGGGCAAGGCACTTCACCCTACTTGCCTCGGGGAGAATGTCTTACTTACTGTAAGTCGCTCTGGATAAGAGCGTCTGCTAAATGACTAAATGTAAATGTAATGTAAAATGTTCCCCAGCCTGCCGGACAGCGGGACCCGTCGACCTGGTGTTCCTGCTGGATGAGTCTTGGAGCGTGGGCGAGACCAGCTTCTCCAGAGTGAAGGACTTCATCTCCACCATCATGTCCTCCTTCCAGGGCCCGGTTGGGGAGCAGGGAGCCCGCTTCGGGGTCACTGTGTACGGAGACATCCCCAGGTGACCAGGGGAACATGGATTGGTTGATTGGTTGATTTGTTGATTAGTAAGTGGTTGATTGGTTGGTTGATTGGTGAGTGGTTGGTTGGTGGGAACACTGATTGGATGACTCAGTGATTGGTTGATTGAGAGGATGATTGATGGCACTACGGAACGGTTCATCGAATAGTGGTTGCTTGATTGATTTAAAGTTCCAATTGTCAACTCTCTAGAAAATTGATTCAGACATGAGAAACATCGCCACTGATTCTTGACTGAACTAGAACATACAGACAGATGCTTTCCCATAATCAGAGGAAGCCAGGACCTGAGCTAATAGTATAGGATACAGGTGACTGAATGAGGAGTTCCTCTCAGAGATGATCACGCCTGATGTGTCCTTCAGGATGCGCATCGCTCTGACCGACTACAGCACTCTGGAGGAGGTGCTCAAAGCTGTGAAGGACCTCCCCTATGAGGGCGGAGCCAGCAGGACGGGCGACGCCCTCCAGTTCCTGGTCGACTATGTGTTCAGCCCCTCCCTCACCCGAGACCACACCCCCAAGGTACGCAGGGCTCGTATGACCACACCCACTCTGGCCTGTCTTGCGGTATCACAGTGAACTGCAATTTCCCCACTGCGGGACAAATAAAGGAGTATCTTATCTCTCATCTTATCTTATGCATTTTTAGATCGCATGGTGAACATGTAGCTTCGTTACGTTGGTGTGGAATTACAGTCTCTCTGTGTCTCTACACGCACTAACCATTCCTATTGAACATCCATACTCACACACACTCTCACACACAGACACACACACACTCTCACACACAGACACACACACACTCTCACACACAGACACACACACACACACTCTCACACACAGACACACACACGTATAATGTAAGTCGCATTCCAAGCCAACTCCTGACGAGTCATGCTGCCTTAGCACAACTGATGTTGGTGCGGGCAGTAGAAACAGGGATGGGCTTGATGTATCGGATTTCTCAGCTTATTGGCAGGCACTGCGCACACTGCTGCCCACATGGCCTGCTTGTGGATGTGCTCTGCCCTTCCTCTCATCGACTGAACTTTGGACGAACCGAGGTGTTTTTTTCGTAATGAATGAATTATCATTCCCGTGTGAGTCCTGGCGTTTCACACCGAGAGAACCTCAGTTTCAACTGACGAGTTCAACTCAACTGAAGAGACAAACACTGTCTTGTTTGTTCAGTCAGTCATTAATGTTCAGTCATTCATGACAGTGCGTCAGAATACGTATCATTTCTACAGCTGGCCAGAATACAAGATATTCAGACAAACTTGGCCTGCTGTTTGATCATATAAGCTCACCAGTGGGAACCTCCTAGGTATCAGAATGTGTGTGAGATGGATTCTAAACCATGTGACCATAAACATTTATCCTGTTCATTTGCAGATTGCTGTGTTGATTACCAACGGTCGCTCTGACGACCAGGTGGAGGGTCCAGCCAAGGCAGTCACAGACAGTGGTATATCTCTTTATGCCGTGGGTGAGTTTGTGTAGCTTCCGTGATCAGATATTCAACCAACCATCTCTACCACAGAGTCTAGGAGATTGTATCTGGCTTATCTGCAGTGTTTGCAGTTGGAAATAAATGTTATATTCATTGAATACATTCTGTGTGTGTGTGCGTGCATGTGTTGGTGAGAGGAGAGGGGGTGGGGGGGTGGGGGGCTGGGGGAGACAGAAAGAGGGAGAGAGAGTGAAAGAGAGAGCTGGATAATGTGTGTTTCCCATGCAGGGCTGATACTGCATTTTGCATACATAAAATGCAGCAAGCTTACACCTTGGGTGGAGTGTGTCCATGAATTCTGTATCCACACACACACATTTCCACACACTCAGCCAGGAGCAGTGTAATAATTACAGCTCATTAGCGATGGAACGCTAATTGCAGTGATTTTTTCTCAGGTTCCCCCCTCCCCTCTCCCCCCTCTGACTGAGCGCCCTGGTCCTGTGCTCCATCACCCCAGACAGGGCGCTCATAAATCTGATCAGCCAGCCCTCGCTGACAAGCACGACCAGCCCTCTCTACATGCAGGGAAACACACACACAGACATGCACCCAAGTACGAGTGTGTATGATGTATGCACTCATGACCTGACACACACACACACACACACACAGTCATGCCTGTTCCATTGCCCCACACCAGTGCAGAGTGTGGGGCACGCCAGTCTTTCCTCTTCTGTGTGTGTGTGAGAGATATCCTGTAGAAGATACTGTAGCTTTCATCTTTACTCATTACACAAGCTCAATAAGTCAGGTCCCCGTGACAGCCGTTGCTAGCGGCGATGGTTAACAGGCCATGCTGCTGATCAGGACACAGGTCGAGCTGAATCACTTCTTCTCATCGATATGCATGTCCAGTCATGACAAATCGCAGCCATGATGGGTCAATACAAACCAGCAATAGATCTATACAGACAAGATAGGACAGAATGGACCAAAGGATCATGAGGGCACATTTTCAGCAATTCCACAGCAAGTCAAATGACATGAAATTCGACATTGTCTGTAAAAGTACCTCGATCGAAAATGTGGGTGCTGAGTTTCAAAGTGTCACCCTGTCATCCCTCCCCAGGGAGTGAAGAGGGTGAAGACATGAATAATAGAACAGCTTCCTTCCCCTCCTCTCTCTATTTCTACGCCCCTCCCAGGGGTGAGAGGAGCTGACGAATCAGAGCTGAGCAGGGTGGTGAGCCAACCCCAGGAGGAGCACCTGTTGCTAGGCGCCGACTTCTCTCTGCTGGACGGCCTTCTCCCCAGGCTGTCCCGGAGGGTGTGTGTGACCGCCTCCGAACCGCCGCGCCCCGCCAAACACGCACCGCCCGGTGAGAGGATGTTCCAGCTGTGGCCTGCTACTTCTTATCTGAGCCGTCGTCGTGGAGATGATGCACGCGCTCGTTTTACTTTTGTTTGTTTTTAATTTCTCTTCTTTGTTTTGGCTCCTCCATCGACCATCTCCACCACGTTCTCTGGCTCCTCCCTCCCTCCTTCTCTCCTCCCTGCTCCCTCCCTCCCTCACTCTCTCCTCCCTCACTCTCTCCTCCCTCTCTCCTCCCTCCCTCTCTCCTCCCTCCCTGGTCCCTCCTCCCTCCCCTCCCTCCCTCTCTCCTCCCTGCTCCCTCCCTCTCTCTACCCTCCCTGCTCCCTCCTCCCTCCCTCCCTCCCTCCCTCCCTCCCTCCCTCCCTCCCTCCCTCCCTCCCTCCCTCCCTCCCTCCCTCCCTCCCTCCCTCCCTCCCTCCCTGCTCCCTCCTTCTCTCCTCCCTGCTCCCTCCCTCTCTCCCTCACTCTCTCCTCCCTCCCTGCTCCCTCCTCCCTCTCTCCTCCTTCCCTCCCCCTCCAGTGGAGGAGCGTGTGTTGGGCCCCAGGGACCTCCAGGTCAGTGAGCTGGCCTTCAGCTCCCTTAGGCTGACCTGGAGCCAGGCCACTGGGGACGTGACAGGGTACCGCCTCCTGGTCACGCCCCGCAGCCCCAAGGGAGCGCTGCTGGACGCCCAGCAGACACAGGTGAGGAGAGGGGAGGGGAGGGGATGGGAGAGGTGAAGAGGAGGGGTGGGGAGAGAGGAGAGGAGAGGAGAGGAGAGGGGAGGGGAGGGGAGGGGAGGGGAGGGGAGGAGAAGAGAAGAGAAGAGAAGAGAAGAGAAGAGAAGAGAGGAGAGGGGAGGAGGGAGGTGAAGAGGAGGGGAGGCGTGGGGAGGCGTGAGGAGGGGAGGGGAGGAGGTGGGAGAGGGGAGGAGAGGAAAGGAGGGGGAGGTGATGGAGGAAGTGTACAGGGGAGGGTGAGGAGAGAGAGGAAGTGGGGGGTGCTGCTGACAGGAAATTGGGCCGAGGACCAGATGGTCCTGGATCCTGAGACTGCACTCAGCCCTGTAGGGTGCTCCAGGATTGAGATGTGGAGAGCAATCCTGCTAAGACACTCTGTGTGTGTGTGTGTGTGAGAGTGTGTGAGTGTGTGTGAGTGTGTGTGTGTGTGTGTGTAGAGCCTTGATAAAAAGGTATGCTTGCTCAGCGACAGAATTTGCTACCAATATTAATTTGACCTTGTGAAGCAGTCTGATGCACATTGCTCTTCCCTCTCTTCTTGTGTGTGTGTGTGTGTGTGTCAGATCAATCTGAAGGGGGATGTGAGGACAGCCATGGTGACAGATCTGAGTCCCAGTACAGAGTATTTTCTCTCAGTCTACGCCATCTACCCTGGACGCATCGGAGACTCTGCCTCCACCATCACTGAGACCAGTGGGTCACACACACACACGCACACACACACACACACACACACACACACACACGCACGCACACGCACACACACATACACACGCACACACACACACACACACACACACACACTCCATGCACACACATAAACATGCAGGCGATACACACAGCACAGCAGGTCTGATGAACATGTCCCCTCTCCTTCCCTGTCAGCTCCTGTGCCTCAGGTTACTAACTTCCGCGTCATCGAGGAAGGCCTGTTCTCTCTCCGTCTGGGATGGACCCAACCCTTAGGGAAGCTCCACGGATACAAGATCTTCATTCCCAGAAGTAGGCCCGGCTCAAACTCCTGAGATATCGTGACACGATCAGTGACAGACCCATCCCTAGCTTGCTCACTCGCCGGACCACACACACATACACACACTGTAACACACACACACATTGTAACAAACACAGAGCGGATAACTTTGACCTCAAAACAAGTCTGGTGATCCTGATGCAGAGCAGAATATAACGGTGTATGGTTGTGTGACTTTTGTGTGTCTGTTGTGTGTCTGTTGTATGTCTGTTGTGTGGTTGTTGTGTGGTTGTTGTGTGGTTGTGTGTTCTCCACAGCCGACAGACCAGGACTGACCTATGACCAGCTGCTTCCTGGAGACGTCTCTACCCACGTGATCGACAGCTTGGACGAGAATAAGAAATACACCATCAGCATCTACGCTGTGTACCCACAGGGGCCCAGCCAGCCGGTGTCTGTCGTCGGGAAAACACGTAAGCCCTGCTCCAGTATCTGGACTCATTCTGAAATGGTTTACTAGATGATGACAGGGTCATACTCCAGAAGGTTTAGAAGACCAGTGTGTTTTCTTCTTGAACTCAAAAACTGTAGTTATCAGTGTTGACCACTAGATGTCGGTATAACCTTTCTGAAAGAAAGTTAAGAAAAATCTTAACTTCAGAAACATTTAACAATTCTAAACATGATGTCACTGATTTAATTCCATATACACGTGTGTGTGTGTGTGTGTACACATGTCTGTGTGTGTCTGTGTGTGTGTGTACACATATACGTGTGTGTGTGTGTGTGTGTATGTATACACATGTCTGTGTGTGTGTGTGTCTACATATACACGTCTGTGTGTGTGTGTGTGTATGTGTACACATGGTGTACACATGTCTGTGTGTGTGTGTGTGTGTGTGTGTGTGTGTGTGTGTGTACAGTGCAGCTGGTTCCGGTGCAGCAGCTGCTGGTGCAGAATGCCACCACAGACACAGTGCAGGCCCGGTGGCCGTCTGTGACTGGAGCATCGGGGTACCGGCTAACCTGGTCCTCCTCAGGTACTGAACCCTCCTCCATCTCCTCCACCTCCTCCCCCTCCTCCACCTCCTCCCCCTCCCCCACCTCCCCCACCTTCTCCACCTCACCTCCACCTCCTCCTCCACCTCGTCTGTTAGATACTGACAGTCAGAGATAACCCTAACCTGCTCCTCCTCAGGTATTGAACCCTCCTCCTCCTTTCTGCTCGGTTAGATAGTGACAGTCAGGATAGTCAGGGGAGAGAGGAGGGGGGGTGACATACAGGTACAGCCTGGGCTGGGATCGAACCCAGGCCCCTGCGGCAAGGCCTCAACACAAGAGGGACGCACTTTACCCAGCGGGCCACCAGGGGGAACCCCTGTTCCAGTCACTTCTAACCCGAGCTTGTGAACGCAACTCATACCCTGTAAACAAACCGTTGATGAACAACACTCTTTCATGAGGTGGTGTATTCAATTAAACTGCATTTACCGGTCAGGTCAACGTCTGTGTGTCTGACATCCGCAGACGGCCATATTGAAAACGTCAACCTTGGGGAGACGTTTAACTTCTACATGATCCAGGGCCTCCATGCTGGGAAGGAGTACGTCATCACCATCAACCCCATCTTCGTAGACATCGAGGGTCCCATCACCTCGACCAGGGCCAAGACACGTAAGTTAGTCCTCTACTAAACCCTTCTAACTACTCTAGTCTAGTCTACTGAACCCTTCTAACTGCTCTAAGGTCTCTCTCCCCTCTCTAGTGGAGAGCAGTGCTGTTCAATGTCTCTCTCCCCTCTCTAGTGGAGAGCAGTGCTGTTCAATGTCTCTCTCCCCTCTCTAGTGGAGAGCAGTGCCGTTCAGACTCTGAAAGCTACAGGAGTAAACACCAACAGCGCTGTCATCTCCTGGAACTCAGTCCCTGGAGCCACTGGCTATAGGCTGGCCTGGGGGCCCACTCCAGGTGAACACACACACACACACACACACACTCTATCGCCTCCTTTCTTTCTCTCCATTAATATTCACTCTCCAAGTGGGTCTAACATGCTTTCATATACATGTGAATGACTCACCAAGTGACTGACGCACAAACATCCAGAACACATTACCACAGCAGGAGGCCCTGAGATGGAAGAGGGGCTAGGCAAGCACAGGTCTTAGTTTGAGATGTTTGTGGTGTTCGTGTGTGGGTTAGTGTGTGCGTATGTCCCTGTGACAGTCCCAGGTCCTTTGAAATGCCACCCCCTAGCATCAGGGTTCTCGGCGTGCGCTGCCAGCCCTGTCAGTTCACCCTGAAGAGGCTGGTGACACCAGAACCCTGATTAAAGACACGGCAGGGGGAGGAAATGACGCGATGCCTTTTTAACGAGGGGACAGGCTTCTGATGCTTGTGTGTGGATGACAGGAACAAGGAGGAATTGATCAGGATCCAGATTGGGGAGGGGGACATCTTTTATGTGAGGAGCATAAATAAGGTTATA
>NC_085034.1:1742065-1812065 GCF_963692335.1 Osmerus eperlanus | reverse complement strand
ACACACACACTCATGCTTCACACAAACACCTGTGTTGTACACACACACACACTCATGCTTCACACAAACACCTGTGTTGTACACACACACACACACACTCATGCTTTACACAAACACCTGTGTTGTACACACACACACACACACGCTCATGCTTCACACAAACACCTGTGTTGTACACACACACACACACTCATGCTTCACACAAACACCTGTGTTGTACACACACACACACACACTCATGCTTTACACAAACACCTGTGTTGTACACACACACACGCGCTCATGCTTCACATAAACCCGTCTGAAGTTGACCTGTTCTCTGACGGCGTGCTCTCCTCCTGCGTGTGCAGGGAAGGGCATCAGCTACGTGCTGAGGGAGCTGTTCCAGGAGAGTCTGGGCATGAGGCAGGATGTGGCCCACGTGCTGGTGCTGATCACTGACGGGCGAGCCCTTGACGACGTGGAGCCACCCTCAAGGATCGCTCACGCTCTCGGTCTGCTCTCAGTACACACACACACACTCACACACATACTCACACACACTCACACACACTCACACACACACTCACACACACTCACACACACTCACACACATACTCACACACACTCACACACACAGACACACACATACTCACACACACTCACACACACACTCAAACATACTCACTCAAACATACTCACTCACACACGCACTCAAACATCTCCTTGACCATTACATTACATTTTACATTTAGTCATTTAGCAGACGCTCTTATCCAGAGCGACTTACAGTAAGTACAGGGACATTCCCCCGAGGCAAGTAGGGTGAAGTGCCTTGCCCAAGGACACAACGTCAGTTGGCATGACTGGGAATCGAACTGGCAACCTTCGGATTACTAGCCCGATTCCCTAACCACTCAGCCATCTGACTCTCCTGACCAGGTGTGCATGTGTCCCCTGCTTCAGGCGTGAGCGTCTTGGCTGTGGGAGTAGCTGACGCAGACATCGAGGAGCTGAAGAAGATCGCCTCTCCCAGCAGCTACAAGAACATCTTCTACGCCAGCACCTTTGACGACTTCCCCTCCATCGAGAGAGAGTTCATCAGCAACATCTGCAGCGAGGCACTGCTCTCAGAATTCAAACAACACGACGAGGTGAATTTGATATTACTCTGAAATGATCCCCCCCCCTCCGAAAATGTGCTACGGATTTCTTTTTCCAATTTGTATATATTTTTATACTTACTAACATCAGAATAGTTTATGTTTCTAAAGTGTTTCACGTGATAAAGTCTTCATTGATTTATGTTTCAGTCTACCCAGCTGGATACCCCGACAGACGATCCTGATGAACTAACCAAACCACAGGGACCCTGTCCCTCCCAGTGTGTCAAAGTAGGTCTCGTCCTCCTATAAGCAGCATCAGCAACATCAGCACCAGTTGTATTGGCCTTCCTGGGAGATTATGGAGGCTGTTTTTCAATGTCTTTTTTTAGCAGTTTTGTAATCTCCTGTTTTATTTGCCTTTCACTCATCGCAACATTATTTTGCCAATCGTCATCGCATGATTAATTGAATCTTCTCCTAATTAATTTTGTTGCTCTCTTAGGGTCAGAAAGGTGACAAGGTGAGTTCACTTTTAATTGTGTGACATTTGAGATGGAATATGTACAGCTTTTTGACAGATATTAAACCTCTGTATCTGTTTTGCTCACTTTCTATCCCGGTGTTTAGGGAGACGGCTCTGGTGTTGGAGGCCTGGTATGTCTGACATTCAATCACTCACTCATTCACTCATTCATTCACTCATTCAGTAAGTCATTCATTCACTCATTCAGTCGGTCATTCATTCACTCATTAAGTAAGTCATTTATTCACTCCTTCATTAAGTCATTCACTCATTCAGTAAGTAATTCATTCACTCATTCAGTCGGTCACTCATTAAGTAAGTCATTCATTCACTAATTCATTCATTAATTCTCATTGAGTTGTTGCCACAGTCCTGTTGTCTCACAACATGCTGTTTCCTCCACAGAGCCTGAAACAGGGCCCAGCGGGGTACGACCCTTTCAGTTTGAAATCTAAAGGAGAGAAGGGAGAGAGGGTGAGGGCCAGTGTTTCACCACAGTCACAACACGTGATGTAATCCCACTGGCTCTCTTAACCTGAATGACCTGATCACGGTCCCTTATCGTGTTATCATTACACAGGGTGTATTTGTTGCTGTGCTTAATTCAAACCGGATGCTGTGCAACATTAAAGACACACATTTGGTATCCATCATATTAATATTCTCACATATGGAGCGACAAGGGAACCAACTGAATATTGCCAATATTTCATTACATGTCAAACATCATTTTGCTATTTGCTCATGAGGCTTGAAATATTTTGTGGCTTGTGATACTGCAAGGGGCGACATATTTAGCAGAGTTTTGGTTTTGCTGTAGTAATCTAGTTTCTGGCACAGACCATAATTTTCTTATTTTACAGGGACTCCCTGGAACAGATGGTGTCCCAGGGTTGCCAGGACGACCTGGTAGAACCGGACCACCAGGATCCGCTGGACAGCGGGTAAAAAACCCTAAATAGTGACAAATAATTTAATGCGGTCACCTAGTTTCACGAGCATTGTCACGGTAACGTACGTTCCTGTTTTGTTTCAGGGTACAGAAGGAGTCCCAGGTGATATGGTATGTGCACATTCAGTAATTAGCAGGAACATGTGTTTTTAATAATACAAACAGTATCAGACACTGTTTATCATGAGCTATGTCAGAAGATACTCCCTAGTTCTTACTTCTGTGTGATAAAAGTCTCTTGGGAGCCCAGCTTCACTGTGCTCTGGTTGTGTAGATAATTTACGTTATTGTACCTTACTGTTGAAACCTTAAAATAAATCCTCAACTTTGTACGTCAGAATGATTCATAAAGAAACAGGAATCTGTTTTTTAAATAATTATAATCGCACATTATGCATGCACCTGAAGTAATTACTATGGTACAGCCATGCACTATGAATGACAGATGGTCAGGCATGCTTGATTAAGTGGTTTCCATATTATACTGTGTGTCGGTTGAAAAGGTGACTATTACATTCCTTCCTAGTGGATGTTAACAATGTTATTCCTCTGGTGGGATCTGAATGCGACGTTGATTACGTTCTCATTCATCCTTTCTTTCTCTCCCTTCTCCTGCTCCCCTCCACTGTTCCCCTTCTCCTCTTCCACTGTTCCCCTTATCCTGTTCCACTGTTCCCCTTCTCCTGTTCCACTGTTCCACTGTTCCACTGTTCCACTGTTCCCCTTCTCCTGTTCCACTGTTCCCCTTCTCCTGTTCCACTGTTCCCCTTCTCCTGTCCCACTGTTCCACTGTTCCACTGTTCCACTGTTCCCCTTCTCCTGTTCCACTGTTCCCCTTATCCTGTTCCACTGTTCCCCTTCTCCTGTTCCACTGTTCCACTGTTCCACTGTTCCCCTTCTCCTCTCTTCTCTTCTCTCCTCTGCTCTCCTCTCCTCTCCCCTCCTCCCGTCCTGTCTTGTGTCCTCAGGGTCCTGCTGGTATCACAGGACCAAAGGGACAGAGAGGAGAGAGGGTAAGTCTCACCTGTCTCACCACACCTGGACTGAGTAACCACACGCTCACCTGTCGCACCTCACCACACCTGGACTGAGTAACCACACGCTCACCTGTCTCACCACACCTGGACTGAGTAACCACACGCTCACCTGTCGCACCTCACCACACCTGGACTGAGTAACCACACGCTCACCTGTCTCACCACACCTGGACTGAGTAACCACACGCTCACCTGTCGCACCTCACCACACCTGGACTGAGTAACCACACGCTCACCTGTCTCACCACACCTGGACTGAGTAACCACACACTCACCTGTCTCACCACACCTGGACTGAGTAACCACACGCTCACCTGTCTCACCACACCTGGACTGAGTAACCACACGCTCACCTGTCTCACCACACCTGGACTGAGTAACCACACGCTCACCTGTCTCACCACACCTGGACTGAGTAACCACACGCTCACCTGTCGCACCTCACCACACCTGGACTGAGTAACCACACGCTCACCTGTCGGTGGAGGCGGCTGATCAAAGCAGGAAATGACAAGTGTGGTTTCTCCCAAATGACGTAACTTTTCCCGTTTCCCCCCAGGGGGAGCCTGGGTACGTCATAGGGGGCATGGACACACTGACCCCAGGACGGAAAGGGGAACCGGGATCGTCTGTGAGTACCCATAGCAACCGATTTATGTTTACAAGAAACAAATCTACAATTCCTTAAAAAGCAGACCTCACAGGAGACATGAGACAAGTCCTCCGTGTCTTCCAGGGCCCTCAAGGCCCTCAAGGCTCCCAGGGACCCCAGGGTGCCCCAGGGGTCCCCGGGGTCCCTGGATCTTCTGGGCTCCCTGGACAAGCCGGACCCATTGGGCCCCCTGGCCTGTCCGTCAAGGTAACCACTCAACATGCTTTATTCGGGGGGCAGATAAAGGGGCAGTTTGCTGAGCCACATAGAGTAGTACAGTTAGTAACGCAATACCGGAAATACGAATAAAATAAGTGATGAAAGTAAATACTACTTACATTAGTAATGCTGTATAGTGTGTACATTAACATTTAGTCATTTAGCAGACGCTCTTATCCAGAGCGACTTACAGTAAGCACAGGGACATTCTCCCTGAGGCAAGTAGGGTGAAGTGCTCCCTAAACGCTCAGCCACCTGACTCCCTGTGTACATGTGTGTGATTATGCAGGGCCTTGTATCAATTTGTTGGACTGATCACACACTGTTTCACACTGTCAGTGTCCTTTGATCATGTGCAAAAATCACGTCAAGCTAAATGACTCACAGCAAGTCATTACAGTAGGGTTCAGATGTGTCTGTTTAGGTTCAGGCTGTGTGACAGCATGTAATGACGCTCTCTGTCCTGCAGGGGGAGCATGGAGAACCAGGAGCCAAAGTGAGTCATGGATCCTCTTTTACATGGATGTCTGTGGGGTTTTTTTACCAGCTCAGAATGATTGTTTTAACTTCTCGTACTTTTTAATTGGTCTAATGCACTGGTACTGAGACAATGACGTTTCTTTAAGTTTCAGGTAAATCTGAACAAGTAGAATGTGCTAAATTAATGTGATTTGCTTTTGTTCCGTGCGCTTCTTGTGGTTTCTGAAAGGGCTTGCGTGGAAAACAAGGTCTGAAGGGTGACCAAGGAGAGAACGGCAGAGACGTGAGTTCAGCTGACGAGGCAGGAGGGTTCAGGGGGGGGCAGGAGGGGGCAGGGGGGGCAGGAGGGGGCAGGAGGGGGCAGGAGGGGGCAGGAGGGGGCAGGAGGGTTCAGGGGGGGGCAGGAGGGGGCAGGAGGGGGCAGGGGGGGCGGGAGGGTTCGGGGGGGGAAGGAGGGGGCAGGGGGGGGCAGGAGGGGGCAGGAGGGGGCAGGGGGGGCAGGAGGGGGCAGGAGGGTTCAGGGGGGGGCAGGAGGGGGCAGGAGGGGGCAGGGGGGGCGGGAGGGTTCAGGGGGGGAAGGAGGGGGCAGGAGTGGGCAGGAGGGGGCAGGGTTAACATGCATAAATATATAAAAGCATATGTGTTTATACACTTGTTAAATGTAATGTGTCTAAATGGTTTCCACGCAGGGCATGGCAGGTTTACCTGGACCAATAGGGATTGATGGGGTTCCAGGGTTCACAGGTCAAAAGGGCGAGAGGGTAAGATCATGAAGGAGCTGATGTTGAAGTGAACTTCACGCCCACCCTCCAGGGATGTGACCCTGTGTACACACGCTGTCATTCCCAGGGAGAGGAAGGGATTGGGGTCCAAGGTGTTCAAGGTCCTCGTGGAGAGCCGGGAGATAAGGTCAGATCACGCCTTCATCTTCTCTTAAACCGTTGATTTGACATGGAAACCACAAATTCACGGTTACCCATTAAGTGGAAATACATAGAATTTCATGCCACTTCAAGGCAACACAACATACTTGATCACTCAAACGGTTTAGCGTGGTGAAAGAAAAATGTGAATCAGCCAAACTGTTTTGTTCCTGTGGATGATCAGACGTTTTGTTGTGCAGGGACATCATGGTCTAAATGGACCTCAGGGGACAAAGGTACAGAGAGACACGACCTCCAAACCACCCTGCAACTATTCACGTGTGCTCCACAGGAACACACAGACCTGCCTGTCTGATTGACAGATTATATTCCAGAATTCCGCCCCCCGCTGTGTCGTCGTAAAGTGTGTTTTGTGTGTCCTCTCTTTCTTCGAGGGTGAGGCGGGCGTCCAGGGCGTCCAAGGAGCAGTCGGGCCACGGGTAAGCATCGTCCTCCCCACTGTGACATCACATCCTCCCCACTGTGACATCACATCCTCCCCACTAGATCATGTGTGAGGATGTGATGTCACAGTACTGTCTGTGTGGGCTCTTCACCAGGCAGGGAGTCACAACATCACTTCAGATGATACGAGTTTTCCCGTTGTTCCTTGTCTTCCTTGAGGGTTTAGGCTGGTGGAGGTGCAGTTCTGTGGGGCGTGTGTGAAGCCCTCTGTGACACTGCGTGTCAAAAGGGGCCGTGCATATAAAATTTGATTGGGTTTCTGTGATGAAATGAACGACGAAGGATGATTTGTTTTCATCCGCAGGGGAAGAAAGGGTTGAAAGGGGAGCAGGGGAACAAGGTGAGACGCTCACTCTCCTTCTCCTTACGTTAAAACATGGCTGCTATCTAATTAAAATGTTTGCTGTTTTATCAGAGCGTTGATGGAGAAAATTAATTTCTCTCAGCCTGGGGTAAATTGCTGAGCTCTGATTGGCTTGAGAGTGTGATTGACTCTGGGCTTGTGTGTGTGTGTGTCTTCCCATCACTGTGTCTTTTTAAAACTGCACAGCCTCTTCACTGCCTCTCCCTCAATGCCTTGTCCTACCGTTTAACATACAAATAGTATATCGTTTTTCTACAGTCTCCCCTTCACTACATCAGGACTTGTGTTGCTTTGTCCCGTACAGGGTGACCGTGGAGATGGAGGGAGTGTAGGGCCTCAGGGACTGACGGTGAGTATCGTCTCCTTTGCCTTCTGGAAAAATCCATCCTGATACATTGAACAGCGTATATTCTACAGTATCAGGGACAGCTACATTCTGGCCTCGTGAACGTGTCTGAATACGTGCGCCAAGTGTTTTACGATGTTTCCTGTAGAAGCTCTGTGTGAGGATGGTTTGCTACGTCCCCTTACCTGAAGCTCCGACACAAACTGTCACTTCCTGGTCAGACGTTGGCTTTGACTGAGCTTTGACGCTCGCTGTGAAAGTTTGCTTTGTGACATCACACGGACAGTTCATCAAGTTCTTTCAACTCCCTGGGTTCTGAGCCGCACCCCTGCAAATCAGATCTGATCCACATGATCCGCAGAGGAGTGTGTGTGTGTGTGTGTGTGAATGTGTGCGCGTATGGGTGTGTGTGTGAATGCATGCGTGCATGTGTGCGTGTGTGTGTGTGTGCTTATGTGTGTGTACCTTAGGGAAATTAACCCCTCTGATTAGTGTGGGGTAGCCTGCCTGCTCCCACCATCCTGTCCAGCCATGGATTTAGCCCCTGGTTCTGCTTCACTCACTCCAATATTAAAAAAAGCCCTCTCTGATCTCTGGCTGATTAAAATAATTGAAAGAAATCCATACCACACTGTATGAGGAAGGTATATAAACAGGTCTTCAGCCGGTCACGATTCTCAGATCTCGGTTCCTTGTGAAGGATCTTCATTCGAAATGATTATGAAGTTTGCCCAGTGCTTTGGCTTGCTAATGGTCCATCTGAGATGCATCGAAGACTTTATACTCAGAGCAGTTTGTGTAAACCTACATGGCGAATAAACCGAATTCTGATTCTGTTTGATGAAGAAGGGGAGAAGTATGTCAAATAAGGCTCAAAGTTCTTACTTCTAGAGGTCATACTGGCTTAATAATTCACTTCATAATTAACTACGTTTCACACACACACACATATTTAAGTACCAATAATAACCTATTCTGCATATTTGTGACACAGTAAGTGTGTCTACAGTAGTCATGTTTCATGAGACTGTGTGTGATAACTCTGATGTCCTCTCAGGGCCTGGGCGGAGCGACGGGACCTAAGGGTGATGAAGTGAGTGCTACTGTGAGGTTGTTACAAAACTGACAGTGTGTGTGTGTGTGTGTGTGTGTTGGTGTGTATGTATATATGTGTGTGTGTTTTGTAGTATGTGTGTACTGTAGTGTGTGTGTCTGTGTGTTTAACTATTTGTCTTGTCACAGGGACAAAGAGGCCTGCCTGGCGATCCAGCAAAAGGGGTAAATCATGAATCATCTAAAGTGGTCTGATGAAGTACTGAACATGTCTGTATGCATCCACACACACTGATACTGTATACAACAAGCAATACCACACAGTACATGACTTCCTGTTTCCTTCTCAGATTCTTGGTCCAACAGGGAAAAAGGGAACCAGAGTGAGTATTTTTTTCATCTCAATGATTATTTGTTCTGCGATTTCCCTTCCTTCAGTGTGTTGTCATTCGAGCGCTGATCGAGGCGGATCCTCTTCCCAGCCGCCTCTCAAGACCTCAACACCTCTGAGGCTCTCACACTGGGTGCTTTTAGCGTTTAATCCTTGTGTTGCAGACCTTAGCCTGCGAGTCTGTTTGCGAGTCGTACTGTAAGTCCTGTTGATTGGCGGTATCCCCCAACAACATGGGGCCTCGTCCCTCAGGGTCCCTGTCAGCAAACGCTCAGTTGTGATTTCCAATCCAGATCCCTTCTCACCAGACCGTCCTCGGGGTGTTATTAAAGTTGGTGACAAACAAGGTTTTGATTATCTGCGAGCTGTCTGAGAAAACTCTAGATTGGTTCGATGCTCCTTGCTAATCTCTGCGGGACACTTCTGAGCTCCTGTTGATTGGACAGACACATCTAGTTCTGTGCATCGATTGGCCCTTCTGACAGGAAGCGTTGTGTTTTCCAGGGAGATGTTGGGCCGGTGGGACCTGCTGGACTTCAAGGGATAAAAGGCCTTCAAGGACTGAAGGGAGAAAAGGTAAACACTGGTTGACATGGATGAATGGATGGATGAAAGGGTGGATGGATGGGTGAATGGATGGTTATTGAGCATGCTAACATTGACTTGTATAAACCGTTTTTTTTTTATTAAAATAAAACCAGTATTTTAAATCACTGGATTGACTGAAGAGACCTTGTCTGTTTCACTGTCTGCCGGGTGTGTGTAGGGCAGTCCAGGGTTCGGGATTCCTGGACAACAGGGACCCAAGGGAGAGAACGGCGAAAGGGTGAGCGAACGGGGGTTTCCTAAACAGGGAATCAGGTGGCTGAGCGGTTAGAGAATCGGGCTTGTAATCAGAAGTTTGCTGGTTTGATTCCCGGCCTTGTCAAATGACGTTGTGTCCTTGGGAAAGGCACTTCACCCTACTTGCCTCGGGGGAATGTCCCTGTACTTACTGTAAGTCGCTCTGGATAAGAGCGTCTGCTAAATGACTAAATGTTAATCGTTAAAATCTTTTGCAGTGGTACTCCATCAATAATTTCTCAGAGACTTTCCAGATTACATATTTGTTTTTAAACGCCATACATTTTTCAAATAAATATTGGTTACGTCCAGGAAATGATTCATGTTGTTCATTTGTACTTTGTTGTGTTCTATTTGTTAACCCAACAAGCTTTCCTTCCTCTTAGGGAAATGTCGGTTTGTCAGGTAAACCAGGGCCCAAGGTAAGAACCAATCATCTCTTGTGTATGTGTCTTCTGTGTCGAATTTGAAACAGTTGTTCATTAAGGCAAAACGGCAAACAAACCGTGGATCTCCAAGTGACTGACGAAAATCAGTTTTAAAACCCTGGGTGTGTTCTTGTTTGCAGGGACAGGATGGCTCTGGAGGTGTCAAAGGGGCGGTTGGTTTCCCAGGAAATCCTGGAGCACCAGGACTTAGAGGTAAAGATGTAAGTAAATCCAGAGAGGTTGTTACAAAACTGACAGTGTGTGTGTGTGTGTGTGTGTCTGTATGCGTGTTCAGTGTATGTATTAGGATTGGTACATGCGTATATTGGGGCCTGGTACAGGTGTGGTGACAGCTCTTGTGTTCCACAGGGTCTACCTGGCTTGAAAGGAGATTCGGGGGCGAGGGTGAGTTCTCTTTTCCGTTAGACTTTCGTCGCTATGACGACCACACGGGTCACCTCTTCTTCATGTGTTTCTCAGGGAGACCAGGGTACTGCTGGGGAGCCGGGTGACCGAGGGATCAGGGTAAGATCTCATCTGCTCCGACTGTACCTGGCTACGCAGGAGAGGGAAGCAGACTGTTTTATATTCTTTTTCTTCTCTGTTTGTAGGGCCCGCTGGGGTTACCCGGGCGACCCGGAGACCCAGGACAAAAGGGGGACTCTGGGAAAATCGGTTTGCCGGTGAGCGTGGTATACTAGATTTGGATCGGACTCAAATCTGTACCGTTTGATATGCTACTCGATAAACTCTTGGTTGTGAGCTTTTCAACATGAACGAGAGAGACTTGTTGCGGCTCTGTTGTTTGAGGTGCTCAGATGAAACCGTTTCTTTGTTTCAGGGTGTTGAAGGCGTGAAGGGAGACAGAGGGGAGCCCGTAGGTTTGACGCTCGTGATAAAACACTAAACGCAATTATCATTCAGCCTGACGCCCGACTGCCTCACAGCGACACGGGCTGCCGTGCACCGCTGACTTCACCTTTTGTTTCGCCGCTCGAAAATCAAAAACTCTAAATTCTCTCGCCTTTTCTAATTTGATGTTCGGTTTTGATATGTACATGAATGAAGTCTCGCTTTAGCGGTCGTGCCGCCCGTGGGTTGCTGTGGTGGTGAGAGGCAGAGCTCTGTTGAGTCCAGTCTGTCTGATTGGCCTCCATCTTGTCGTGTCTTGTTTCCATGGTCACGCCGGTCCTCAGGGGAAGCCGGGCGCTCCGGGAGGGTACCCAGTAAGTAGCTGTCCCAGCATGCACCACTTTGCGTCAATTCAGCCATCTTTGACAAAACTAACCACTAAGGAGTTTGATCTGTTTCCAGTGGCGCTTGGGACGATAATGTCATGACAACTGGAAGACTTGAGATGCATTTGCATCGAATGCAAATGATGCATTTCATGATCAGTTTGATTCGTTTTTATCCTGTCTCATTTGATGTTTTTGTTCCTCCAGTTGACTTCAGACAACAATGTCCTGACAAGGGTGATCAAGGTGCAGAGACTGGCGTGGCATTTTTTAAAAAGATTCTACTTCAGAATTTTTTTTTCACGTGTGCGATACTGTAGATGCATAAACACCTTAAACTGTTTTGTACTGTATTGCAGTCTACTGTCTTCAACTGTACTTTAAATGTAACCGTTGTGGTGTTTTGTGTGTGTGGTCAGGGGGAACCAGGAGACACCGGTCCGAGAGGAGAGACAGGTGTTCAAGGACCAAGAGTGAGTGTCACCCCTAGAGGTTAAGGGTCAGAGGTCATATGCATGTTTCTTTGTTTTGACCTGCCAAGGGACTACAAATGCAAATGATCTTAAAGCTAATCTAAACAATCCGGTACGGATCAGATGACGCCATTTATGTTTTAAACTGTACATGGTTCCTTATCAGTCAAACTAAAATGTATCTAATAAAGACAGGGGTGTGTAGTAATCAGAAGGTGTGTATTCATCTCTCCACAGGGTCCAGAAGGGACGCCAGGACTCCCTGGGAAATCTGCGGTGGGTCTTCCTCTCACTTCCTCTTCTTCTTCCTCTTCCTCTCACAGTGTTGGCTTGTTGTTTCCCAGGATGCAATCTAGTATACACTGTACCATACTGTACAGTACTGCATGTGGTGGTCATGTGACTGCTCTGCCTTCTCAGGGAGGTTCTGGGATCGGCAGAGATGGTCTGGATGGGTTGCCGGGACAACCTGGAAGCAAGGTTGGAACACTCCCTCTTTGACTCTTCCATCACCTAAAAACACAGCAGGGATGTTTCCAGGTGTTCTCCTGCTTGTTATCGTAGACCTGGTTGGAACGGTAGAACTGGATATGAGCTGTTAGACGTGGTGACAGGGCGCTGACCCGCATGTTCCTTGTGTTGGCAGGGCGAGCAGGGACAGAGAGGAGAGCAAGGACGGGTGAGTGGACGTTCTCCTGCGTGACGCAGTTAACCTGCCCAGGCGTTCTCCTGCGTCTGCCGGCAGCTTCACCCCCTCCAGCTTCCTCTACACTCTAGTGCACCTCATCAAACCAAACAGGCCGTTGATGAATGGCCGCGATCAGTTGATTAGCTGGAATCGGTTGTGCGTGATCGGCCGTTTAGCCCGAACAAAAGAGCGTCCAGTGGGACGCCCAGCAGGATGATGATGCACATCAGTGATTCGTGAGCCTCACTGACGCATCTCACAGCGCAGTGCTGTGTTTTGATTATGCTGTATGCTACACGCATTCAAACAGATCCTGTGGGCTCTTTATTTACATGGGATTTCTGAAGGAAGCTCTGTGAACCCAACCCTTAAGAATGCAATAAATGAAAACTAAGAATAGAAAAATAGGGACTTGCTACAAACATGGCTGTGAAACCAAAACAAGTCCCAGTTCAGCAGTTCATCATTACAGATTTTTTATAAAGCCATGTTTTTTTTTTTTATAATGCATGGGCAGTTTTAGTACAGGGTATTAAACAGCATGCTGATTTGTACGCTATGCCCAGAGAGCTCTTTGACAAAGTGAGTGTGTGTTTGCGCTCTCGTTTCACTACCCTCATACTAAGAATGGGGGCGTATGCATTAGTGTTCGGGTTAGAATCACATTACGGCTTGGGGAATAGAGACATTTACATTGTCATTTAGCAGACGCTCTTATCCAGAGCGACTTACAGTAAGTACAGGGACATTCCCCCCAAGGCAAGTAGGGTGAAGTGCCTTGCACAAGGACACAACGTCATTTGGCACATCCGGGAATCGAACCAACAACATTCTGATTAATAGCCCGACTCCCTAACCGCTCAGCCATCTGACCCCCCGCGACAACATGGTTTTGATTGGGAGTGAATTGTTGGTCCTCACTAGGATAGTAAAACCAACCTCTGTGTGTGTGTGTGTGTGTGTGTGACCAGACTGGAGAGAAGGGCGATCAAGGCAGGATTGGTATAGCGGGCATGCCTGGTCTACCAGGGACTCCTGTGAGTATGATGCAACCAATCACAATAGATGGTGTAGAAGTGAGAAGCAGGTGACATGTTTGTCCTCTCTTGCAGGGAAGATCTGGCATTGATGGGAAGAGAGGACAGGCAGGAAAGGATGTAAGGTTATATGATGAAAACTGCTGTATTTTAAAGCAGAATTTGCTAAGGCCTGAAAGTGATTTCTCTTTCTAATCCACATTCTTAATATGTATATATTCTTTTCTTGTTACAGGGAGACCGAGGGCTCAGAGGCGATGACGGGAAAAAAGTATGTTTTTCCACTCACACTATATCCTGTAGCTCCTTTATATAATAATATCATGAAGAATACACATGTAAAGTGACCGTGTTCGATCCTTAGGGGGATAAGGGAGAAGCAGGGACTGATGTAAGTCGAAAACTCATGAATTTCCATAATTACAAACAGTGATACTGGTGGCATGGTAAACATGTGTTCTCCTCAGGGGAACGATGGTGTCAAGGGAGAACCGGGCCTCCCTGGGACACAAGTTCTAGTCACACAGGAGGTGAGACTAGAACTGCATCATATTAATACTATACTGATTTTACTATGTTGTTGTTTTTGCACTATGTTGTTCTTTGTACTCTTGTTTGTAGTTTGCATTATCTCTGCGCTGCTGTAATCCTGCGAATTTCCCCATTGTGGGACTAATAAATGATTATTTTATCTTATCTCTGTGCAGTGGTGCAGGGATGTTGAAGTTTATGGTTTGGTTGATAATGTCTGTGTGTGACTCTCCTCCGACCTATCTCCCTAGGGTGCCTCTCTGGATGATGTCAGACAGGCGTTACCCATGCCGATGGGCCCCCCAGGGGCTACGGTCAGTTAAAACAATCTTCAAACTCAATCAAGGTTGTCAATCTCCGCACATCGCATGCTTCAGACGGCATCGTCTGCCAAGGAAGACACACGAGACACAGCGTGGCGTGATCTCGATACGTTCTTCACACATTAGTTTGTCTTCGTTTAGTACATGTGGGCTTGGGGTGTAAAGTGTTGTGTGAACGAGCTTGATGTCCTGCATTCTGAATGCATGTTTCCTGTCTTCTCCTGTGTTTGTGAATAGGGGCCACCAGGGATGAAGGTAAGAGGAGGACGTTCTGAGAAGCTTTGGGGTTTAGGTTGGATTTTGGGGTGTTGATAGTTGTAAAGGTTGTTGTGACATGTGACTAAAATGGTACAGTGTTAGAAACACATTGCAGAGTTTAAGGAATTTATCGTGAGTGTATGTTGATATATATTTTGTTTTGCAGGGAGACAAAGGAGAGAGGGGTTTAAAAGGAGAGAAGGTAATGTACAGAGATGGGAAGTAACAAAGTACAAATACTAAAGTAACTCTACTTTAGTACATTTTTCTGGGTCAGTACTTCTTCACAATGTGTTTTTCGGACAACTTTGGACAACGAAAAACAAACTTTTTTGAAAAGAAGATTTTTTTTTTGTTGAAAAGTTGGAAAAAATATTTTTGAAATTCTTGATTGTTGTTTCACAGGGGGATGCTGGACTTCCAGGCAAAGCACACGAGATGGAGGTATTTGTATTTATATTACAAACATATTTACCCAAATTTGCACACACTGTCAAACCCCATTTGTGGAAAACTTCTTTTGTATCATTTACTGATACATTTCCCCAGGACATTGAAGTAATGTTTGAAACCTACGGCATAAGGGTGAGCCTTTTTCAATCTTTCATTCAAATGCAGGAGTGTCGGTTTGTTTTCCAATGTGGGTGGGACAGCTTTTTTAAATAACTGAGGACTGCATTAATGATTGAAACAAGTTTCCTCTCAAGCAACACTGTCTCATAAAGACTCAATTTCCCAGCTGCCCCTGCTGAAGGCCCTGATTGACAGGCTGCTTCAGGACGGCATGGAGGAACTCCTGCAGGACCTGAGCACCTCCAGGAGGACCCTGGGAGAGAAGGAAAGACACGGTTCCAACATCATCTCTGAGTACACAGTAAGACACATTTACATTTTGTCATTTAGCAGACACTCTTATCCAGAGCGACTTACAGTAAGTACAGGGACATTCCCCCCGAAGCAAGTAGGGTGAAGTGCCTTGCCCAAGAACACAACGTAATTTTTCACAGCCAGGACTCGAACCGGCAACCTTTTGATTGGTAGCACGATTCCCTAACCGCTCAGCCATCCGACACGCATGGATCCTTGCTTCTGGGCCGCTCAGAAAAGTTGAAAACAAACCCTCAGCATTTCCAAATCGTTTCGAGCGCTGCCTCTGATTGATATGATTTCATGAAAAGATGACGGTTTTATCCTATAGACTGCAGTCTTTTTTCTTTATCTGTTTCTTACCTGTCGTTGTGAAGAGCCTGACGGATGGTTGTTGTGAATTTGAACAGAGCCCAGTCAAGTACGAGATCTCCAACGAGCCGCTGACTGAGATGGACACCATTGATGTGGAGGTGGACTCAGAAGTAAACACTCAGTTCCCAGAACCACCTTCTTCAGTAAGCTCCCAAGCCCCCACTCATCACAACACAGTATCGCTATAAATATAACATCGATTGTATAAAAGTTCCTACTGTCAAACTCATCATCAAACTGTCCCAGCAAAGCCCTAGAAAGTCCAAAAGCGTCCAAAGCTTCACAAAATAACTAGACATTTTCATCTGTATTTGCAGCATAATCTTTCAATGATCGTTGAATATTTATTTTGTGAAGGCTCTAATAAATGAAACAGTGGAGAGTCCCACATTCTGGGGGATCACCTCTATACATGGGGAACAGGACCCTGAAGGAATCACAACCAGATCCAATCAAGACCTGGAAGGGATCAGGACCAGATCCAATCAGGACCTAGAAGGGATCAGGACCAGATCCAATCAGGACCTGGAAGGGATCAGGACCAGATCCAATCAGGACCTAGAAGGGATCAGGACCAGATCCAATCAAGACCTGGAAGGGATCCGGTCTAGACCCAGTCAGGATCTGGAAAGGATCCGGTCCAGACCCAATGGGACTGACACCATGGAGGACTTCAGCACAGATCCCTCTCTAAAGGCTACTCTGACCATGACGAATGCTACCTTCCAACACACCTCATCTGAAACGGTACAGTGTTTTCTCCCTTTCCCTGCTGAGTTATCTAATATAGTCGATGTCAGTTGTCTGATTAGTGGAATCCCAAACGTTTCTTTGTATGCATTTGATGTATGGGTGTGTGTGTGTGTCAGAGGGTCTCAGGGCTCCCTGAGGAAGCAGTAGAGACGGTTTTCCTCAGTCAAGAGGACTCCATGAGCAGGAACTCCGGAGAGAAGAGGAGAAACAGGGAGCGTGGAAAGGTGACGCTGCGACAGTGATTCCAGAACTCTGCCAGAACTCTAACTCCACCTTCATTCAGGGGATAAACTAACACCACGTTGATAAAATTCACGTATAAAAGTCCTTTCACACGTACTGTTCCCCCTAAATCTTAAAACATTTGTGACTAAATAGGACTAAATAGATGCTTAAACCACAAAGTCAAACAGTGACAACTGAAGAATCAAAGCAATGTTCTGTTTAATGACTAAACTTCAAAACAAATCCAAAAGGTCGATATGGAACAGTGTTGACAGACATGTTCTACAAAAAAAAACTTGACAACTTGTAACTCTGACGTTCTTAACCAGGGCAAGGGACATAAAGGACGTCACAAAAGACAAAGACAACGGCCGGTAAACTCCTGAACGTGAAGCCTTCACCCTCCACTGCACACTGACGCTGTCTAGCTATGAACCCTGTCTGTTCCTTAACAAGCACCCTGTGACTGAGTTAGCAGTCTCTTTCCCCTAACCTCCCCTAACCTCAGGTGCCTAAACATCACTAATGGACTGATTTTACGTACAGTCTCTACAAATGCTGTATTTAATCTAAATTGAACCTGAACTAATTGGAGTATTTTTCGCTTTTAACAAACCCTGTGTGTAAATATTATTTGGTGTTACATATCATGATTTTTGCAAGACTAAAAGCATGCCCCTTTTCTTAATGATTGTGTCAATTTTGTCATAAATGGTTCCACATTTGTGTGTCATTACAACTCTCGCTGGACTTCTGCTGTTGCCAGTAGTATTAATACTTCTCTCATGACTCACTGATTGCATTGCATTGTATCTCTTGATTAAGACAAGTAATCAGGAAGGGGATGAGGAAGAGGGGGAGGAAGATTACGATGGCGGGGAATACGGCTATGAATATGAGGTGAGTGGTTGTCAAGGAAGAAGATAGACTTGGCACAATGTGTCCTTAACTACAACCCTCTAATTAAGAGAGTCACACTTTACAATCCCTCCAAGACCACTTCCTTCTTCAGTTAAGGTCACGATTGGTTATACATGAGTACCCAGAATGCTCGGGCACCCACGTAAACGTCGAAACTTTGGCAGGTTCCTAATTACATGTTATTCTTCTGAAGCGTGTGTCTGACCTGCCAGGGGCTTTAGCAAGGTCCCTAGAGACAGGAAGTGATGTCGATCTTCTCCCACACAACATGATGGGAGAGTAAATGGTGTCGTATGGGTGATTAATATCACACCCACACGCAAAATGGGTAAATTAATGATTAAAAAATAATGATTGTGCACTGCACTATTAAGAGATGAACCACATTTAGGTGGGTGTCCAAAACTTGTACTTAAAAGTATTTAGTGAGCTAGAATGACATACTCCCTCTGTGACATCCAAAACACTTGGACAGTTGATGTGGCTGACAGTTGATCTCGCTTTTCTGAAACAGGACGAGTTGTTCACCGACGAGCCCTTCCTTTCAGAAGAGGAGAGAGGGAATGAACAGGTACCCTTACTTACTGTCAAGTTTATTCAGAGTCAAATAGTGCACTTCCAATTTCAACTCACGTAAATTCGTGTTAAATTATGTATCCACTGTTTAATTCAGTTGAGGATCACTTGGTTATAGATTTTCCTCCCATCTTGCAGTTTGTAGTCGCCACAGAAAGTTCATCACATTTAATGAGCAAAGAGGTGAGCACATTCAGTTGCGAGTTCCACCTCGGGCATATCACTCAAACTCAAAAAACTTAAATTACATTTACTTGGAATGTAACTAGAATAGTGAAACTGGCCAGGAATGACAGCAAAACAATAGCCTTTCTGTACTGACAAACCAAAAAAAGACTGTTTTGACCCTGCCCCCTTTGTCCATATTCAATCAAGATAAAGAGATTACATGTAAGATTAAAACTGGAGATGGTTGCTTTCTTTGGAGATGCAAGTGTTCTGTCATGTTAGATTAAGACTTGTGTTTTCCTCTCCAGGAGGAGATGGTCTCCACGGCTACAGCAGAGGAGACGGTCTCCACGGCTACAGCAGGGCAGACACCAGATGGAGCAGGAGAGGTACAGTAACTACACCCTAACTACACCCTAACTACACCCTAACTACACCCTAACTACACCCTAACTACACCCTAACTACACCCTAACTACACCCTAACTACACCCTAACTACACCCTAACTACACCCTAACTACACTCTAACTACACCCTAACTACACCCTAACTACACTCTAACTACACCCTAACTACACCCTAACTACACCCTAACTACACCTTTGGCGTGTTGAAAGACATCCTGATGATGAATCCTGTCCTACATGTTTCTCATCCATCATGTCCTTCAAACGCAGGAGACCTTCCCAACCCTCACTCCTCCTCCAATCACAACGGAAGAAGCGGAGAAGGTAAGACTGTGCTAGATTCCACTCCGTCGAGCCTCTGTCCAAGCGGTGTGTTTCATCACTAACCACGTCCTCTCCCACACCTGTCCGGGAATCAATCGCTCTGTTCCGTCGGAGTGTGTTGTAGTTGCATGGACGCGACTTGCAAGAGCCTGAAGGAAATGAGTCATTGGTATTCACAAAACATTCATGAATGTCTTCTCCAATTTATGTATTTCCTGTTAATACCAAATGACAAATTATTTTCTTGATCTTGGCACCTTAAGACCCTTTTCTAACATGAAATCTTGTCTTTACTAACATTTGTGAAAATTTCACCAGTGCAAAAGAGTACCACCATGTACAACTTAAAGAAACATATAGAGACTCAAATACTTGGAAAAAAACGTTCACAAACCGTAGTTAGAAAAGGATACTCATAGTTTTCAGTCAACTTGCGATGGACAACAGCATGCACTGAGCATGTTCTCTAAACTCTGCTTGAATGGGAATGTAAAACTTTCAACCAAACTTATCACTCTTTATGAATGATACAACATTTGAAGAAAGGTATCCCAAAAATATACAAGTTTTTAATATTTTCTCTTTTTTATTTTGACTTTTTTTCCTGACACAGGCCATTTCCTAAATCCTGACTTTTTGTGACTATTGAGCTGTAATCATATGTAAGCAAATGAATGTTGCTTGGAAAGTATGTATAAACTGTGAAGTGTATCGCTGGTGATGAGCTGCTTGTCCCGAACTTGACCAGAGTAACATGAGGAGGAAGTCTTTTCCGTCGCGCAATGATGATGTCAGTCGCCCAGGTCAACGCCCATGACAGGAATCATGCCTTATACCAGGTGTCTATTAGCATGTGGTTTAGTGGGTAATTTCTTCAAGAGAAATTTAACATTAAAGTAACATTTGAACATAACACATCAAGTCCAAATGTTATGCACATTCGAAATTCCAACCATTGGATGTTCATTTAATTGTAGCTTTACTTTGCATAATCTTATTTATTTATTACAGACCAAACTTTCTTTCCCCCCAGCCTCACTAGTTCTCATTAAGGTATACTTATTATTTTTCGCCTAACTCATTTTCCTGATATTAGTTTATATCTGCAGAACTCAATCCATCATCCAAAACATATTTATTAAAAACTTGGGAAAAGATTGTATTTTGTTTATTTTCTCCTTCAGGAAAACTGAGTGTATAAGCGCTGTTACCATTATTCAAAATAGAAAACTACATTAATGTCCTCCTCTTTTACCTTATTTTCACTGGTGAAATTTTCATGCTAGGAAATCTTCCTTTTGTATTTAACCTGCGTGTGCATGTCAAGTCAGTAAACATGTTCAAATGTCTCCCTGAACAAGTCTACGAGTCTTTCTTGAAATCTACTGTCATAATCATATACGTCCCATTACATTAAATGTGGTTTTATTTGCACTTTTGGCAACACTTGACACAAAGGTTACATTAACTACCAGACAACAACACTGTAGTTACCTACACACACATAGAAACTATATGAGCTACAGGAACTACGTAGCTCTACCGGAGTGAAGTGTAATGTTAACTAACTACATTCAACTTCATTGCACTTCAGATCATCATGTACTCAATGGGCTTTCCAGGGCTAAGTGGATGTTAACATTAATCTTGAGGCACAGACACACTTACGTACAAGGTTTCTGAAAGACCCACATGTTTGTGATTGGTCTAAATCAGCAGGTGCCTCTATCCAAAGTAAGGGTAAGGAAGGAAGCACGAAGGCCTGGTTACACGGTAAGTGCAATGGCTGTTAATGATCTTAAAGGCTGTCTTATTAAACTGTAGAGTTCATGCAACATCATTGGAAAATACAGGTATCCTAAATGGTTTGTGGTGTTTCCAGGCATACATGCCAGGACCCCAAGGAGGAAGAAACCGATTCAAGGATGCACGAAACGTAAATTGATTTACTCATCGATTATTTAAATAATATAAATCATTTACACCTTTTCTTTCGTCAGATCAGTATGTTATGCCCTAGTGAACGCTGGGATCAGAATTGGAATAGTTTCACTATGAAGTAAAACATTTATAAATGTAAACTTTTTTTAATTTTGTCTTTAAAAGTCACAATCTGGAGCAAGAGGCCAGGAGATGCTGAATGTAGGTGCAGTTCCTTATTAGATACAGTGTTAATCCTATCACCTTATAGGAGGAATGTTAAACTTCTTCCAAACATGATTTATTTATATCATCATATGTGGTTACAGAGAAATAAACAGGAAAACAGCAACCCGGAATCTCACACTGACACCTCTCCAGAGAGAGAGAGGAGGAGAGGGGAGGCGAGGGAGAGAGAACGGGAGAGGGGGAAGGGGGAAGAGAGGGAAGAGAGGGAGAGGAAGAGAGGGGAGGAGAGTGTGAGAGGACGGGAGAGGGTGAGGGGGGGAGAGATGCGTACAGAGGCAGGGGATGAGAGAGAAGGACCTGAAACAACCCCAGAGAGGGAGAGGCCGTGGCAGAGGGAGGCAGACGAGGAGATCTGGGAGACGAGGGAGGAGAGGGAGGAGAGGGAGGAGAGTGACGTGGTGGAGAAGGAAAGAGCCGGAACAGAGCACGAAGGAGAGCAGGACCCTGACGCAGAGTTTGAGGAAGAGGAGGAGAGAAGCGGAGACTACGATTGGGAGGGAGAGGAAGATGTGGACAGAGAGACAGACAGGATGGAGATGGAGAGAGAAAGGGAGAGGGTGGAGATGGAGAGAGAGAGGATGGAGCTGGAGAAAGAGAGGGATGAAGAGCTGGAGTTGGAAAGAGAGAAAATTGAGAAGGAGAAAATGGAGAGAGAGAAAATTGAGAGAGAGATCATGGAGAGGGAGAAAGAGCTGGAAACAGACAGGGTAGAGACAGAGGGTCCGGGAGAAAGAGATCTGGATAGAGAGAGAGAGGAGTGGGAAAGAGAAAGGGAAGAGATGGAAAGACAGAGAGGAGGAGAGGAGGGATATGATGGGGAAGCAAGGGGAACAAGATACCCTGGTCCAGAATATTTCCATCTAAAGGTATGTAACCTACAGTTCAAAACCACCCCATAAAACATGACATATATTTTGTTTTACATCTGATACATAGAAACTACGTTCTTACGTTCTACTGTTCCTATTCTGTCCCTGTTTTTGAAGGGTGCCCCAGGGGAAAATGGACTTCCTGGACCAAAGGTGAAAACCGTAATGTTAATGATCCTAAACAACACAGTCAATCTTGATAAAAGCTCTTTTATCAAGAACTGAAGATGATCAAACCATGGAGACTGCCCCAGCAAACCTGTTTGCATTATAATCAGATCCTTTAAATTGACATTTTAATGTGACAGTTGAAATACTCCTGATATCAGTTAAATGAAAGGTTAATGACTGCTTTGTTGGATCGGTCTTAACACACGTGTTTCCATAGCCAGCGTTTCCTAGGAGATATAATGTCACAACATCAGATATATCACTACTGCTCCCGCCTACTCACATCTGCCACCCAATGACGTCACACCCCTCCTGTCAATCAAATAGCTTCGCTCGGATAGAACCCTGCCCTTTGATGTCGCCAGAGTTCTATTTTGGATTTCTGATTCGCCGTGACGGCTAGATTAGCACACACAATTCCCAGTTAGCTAGGCACACTGATATGAAAGTTATCCTTGGAAACAATGTGTTCTTTTTTATCCCAAGCTGTTTAACAGACGCTGCTGCTTTGGTGAAAAAAAATTGATGAGCTGTAGATAGGGCCTCGCGGCAACTGTCTAACGCCCATTACTCTGTGTTTATTCAGGGTGAAATTGGCGAGAGGGGTCAAAAGGTATGTTTGTATAATTCAAATGCACATGAACTCAATCAACAATCAGTGAAATATATACTGAGAAGTGGCTTTTTGGACCATTCAGGTTTGTCTTGTATTAGGAGTGCAGTATCTGTGTGTTTGTGACTGTTGTGTTTGTGGGGTCAGGGAGAGCCAGGACTGGGCCACAGAGGCCCAGAAGGTCAGGCTGGACCACCAGGACAGAAGGTAGACCTCATCCTGTCTGCCTGCCTGCCTGCCTACCTACCTGCCTGCCTGCCTGCCTGTCTGTCTGTCTGCCGGCCTGTCGGTCTGTCTGTCTGTCTGTCTGCCAGCCTGTCGGTCTGTCGGTCTGTCTGCCTGCCAGCCTGTCGGTCTGTCTGTCTGTCTGTCTGCCAGCCTGTCAGTCTGTCTGTCTGCCAGCCTGTCGGTCTGTCTGTCTGCCAGCCTGTCGGTCTGTCTGCCTGTCTGCCTGTCTACCTGCCTGCCTGTCTGCCTGTCTACCTGCCTGCCTGCCTGCCTGCCTGTCTGTCTGTCTGCCAGCCTGTCGGTCTGTCTGTCTGCCTGCCAGCCTGTCGGTCTGTCTGTCTGTCTGTCTGTCTGCCAGCCTGTCGGTCTGTCTGTCTGTCTGCCAGCCTGTCTGTCTGTCTGTCTGTCTGTCTGTCTGTGTGTCTGCCAGCCTGTCGGTCTGTCTGTCTGTCTGTCTACCTGTTTGTCTATTTGTCTGTCTCTCTCATATCTTTCTCATTCTCCACAACTCTCAGTTTTTCTCTATCACTATCAATTGAATTGAAAACGCAGTTAGTGAGCATGAAAACAGAGTCTAAATAATTAATCCCCCCCCAACCCATCACTCTCTCTCTCTCTCAGGGCGAGCCAGGTGAACCAGGCCCCCCTGGGGCTCAAGGTATTCAGGGTATCAGCGGTAACCCAGGGACGCCAGGTTCTCAGGGCCCGCGAGGCCAGCCAGGTGACCCAGGAGAGCCGGGGAGAGAGGTATAGAGCAACAGCGCCTCTTCTCTATCGAATAGAACGACGACTAGAACAGCTACTTCATTCTTCGTCCGCATAACCGGTCATGAACGTGTCTCCTCTGCAGGGAGACAGAGGAAGGCGGGGGAAGAACGGCTCGCCTGGGACCCTCGGAGGACCCGGAGCACCTGGAGCACTGGTACGGTGTTGAGAAACAGGAACCTTAGCTTAGCCTTGCACTGTGTTACATAGGGTGACACCAGACGTCCTCTTTTACCCGGACATGTCCTCTTTTTGAGACCTAAAAAATGTGTCCGGCAGGGATTCCAAAATTGTCCAGGATTTTGCCTCGTCGGATATTATGATAACTATTAGGCCCTTACAAGTTTTGGAAAAGGTATCTCCCTTACGTTCCACCTTCTTGAGCGAGCTCTGACTGTAGAGAGAACTGTCAATGTGATCAGATAGTATCAGCACCCCCCCCTTTTTTTCACAAACTCAAATCTGGTCACCCTATGTTACAGAAAGATGGAAGCATCAGCTATAGCCTTATACTGTGTATAGTTGATAATGTTAGCCTAGCGTAGTCTTACACTGTGTAAAGTTGGTAACGTTAGCCTAGCGTAGTCTTACACTGTGTAAAGTTGGTAACGTTAGCCTAGCGTAGTTTTACACTGTGTAAAGTTGGTAACGTTAGCCTAGCGTAGTCTTACACTGTGTAAAGTTGGTAACGTTAGCCTAGCGTAGCCTTACACTGTGTAAAGTTGGTAACGTTAGCCTAGCGTAGCCTTCCTAACACTGTGTTGACTTGAGTAACGTGTGTCATGATGGATGTTTCCTGGGCTCACAGGGCCCGTCTGGCCTTCCGGGGACGAAGGGAGAGAAGGTGAGGTAGCCTAAGACCGATGCTATGCTAAGACCTACATGGAAACTTCTGCTGTACTTCTATACGCACTATTTTTACGTTGCTCTGGATAAAATGTTAAAACGTAAATGTATTTTTCCAGGGTGACAACGTCCCAGGAGAACCTGGTGACAGAGGCATTGCCGGGATCCCAGGTCGAAGGGTGAGATGTTGATTCCCTGAAACACTACCACAGAGAAGAATCTGCCCTTTATCATATTAATTATATTTTCTTTTATAATATATATAGTAGATATAGTAATGTTTATTTATGATCTGTGCTGCTGCAGGGTGAAAAGGGCACCACAGGAGTTAAAGGAGCATTTGGACACGCAGTAAGTCACGGACATGAATCTTGAGATACAAAATTATTTTATTCGTAAATGATATATACCTATTAGTATCAGTACACGGATTTAATGACTAAGAAAAATTAGCTTTTCATTATATCAACCTTTCTCTCCTAGGGTCCAAAGGGCTTTGCTGGCAGTAAAGGGGAAAAGGTACTTCAGAGTCGGACTCCCTAAAATCTTTAACATGAAACATATATATTTAAATAACAAATACAGTTGGTGATCCACAGAAAAATATTTTCAGTCTGCTTTGGTTCCTGAAGATTATTATTTATTTTGTTTTGTTTTTTAACTCAAGGAGATTCTTTTTGTTGGTTTGCTTTGACAAGACTGATGTTTGAGGCCTCAGTCAAAGTGTCAGCAAGTCTATCTCCCTTCGCCTCATATTGAAGGGTCCAGACAGTTATCACTTCTGTTACCTCAAACTTTCCTTGGAACATTTTGTCTTTCAACCTTTTCCACCAAGCTCAGCTACGGTCAGTCAGGTTTAGGTAGAAACTGGATCTGGAAAACTATAAATCACAAACACGAGATGTTTGAGAGAGGTGTGAACAGTATCTCAGTGTCTTTATAACATATTTTTTTATTAAGATTCTCCCCCAAAATGCCTCTCTTCACAGGGTGACATAGGTCTGCCAGGAATCACAGGCGAAAGGGTAGGATATACGAACAACATCTTCTTAACTCGCAGGTATAAATAATCCCAGCATGTTTGATGTGAAGGCTGACTGTTTCATGGCTCCTTACAGGGCAGCCCTCTCCAGATCCAAGGGCCTCGCGGGTACAAGGGGGGCAAAGGAGAAGGGGTGAGCTCACGGAGAGAGCTGGGGCTCGGGACGCAGGCCGCTACGAGAGCGACGCAGGGTGTGAGCACGGGAAATATGTTTTGATCGATTCGTCTCTGTTTTTAGGGAGTTCGAGGATCTCCGGGTTTCGACGGTGATAAAGGAGAAAAGGGCGAGGATGGACCCCCTGGGTTGAAGGTTCTGGATTTGTTAGTTTTCTAACATTGCACTGTTAAACTGCCAGCACAAATACAGAAGACGAAAAATCAGAAAATATGAACATGTTTATCAATATTCATGTCAAAGATCTGGGTGCCTAAGACATTTGCACAGTACTGTGAATCTACTCACAGTTACGTCAACATTAACACACACACTCCCACATTATACCCGCAGTGCCAATATTTAGTTTCACTGTGATGTGACATTACCTCAGGGCCTCAAAGGAGACGCAGGAACCAAAGGAGGCGTCGGGCCCTTCGGAGCCAGAGGTCCAGTCGGCCAGAAGGTCAGCACCAGTCTTCACTGGACCGTCTACAGTATTTAACAGCTTCCAAAGCAGCAATAACTACTTAGAAATATGCTTTGTAGCTATTGTTTTCTGTTTTACATGTATGAACAGGAAGTGGTACTACGATGTTGTGTTTTGGTTGTGTTTGTGTTGCCAGGGAGATACCGGGGAGCCTGGAGCCAATGGCGTCGTGGTGAGTCATTCTCTCCTAAATCACCTTTCTTACACCTAATAAAGTTTTGTCCATAAGATGTCTTGCAACAGCTGTGGTCATTCATTGGCTCATTGTCGTCGCAGGGTCGCAATGGCAACAACGGATTGGATGGAGAGAAAGGGGACACAGGAGACGAAGGACAGCAAGGCCAGAAAGGAGACCAGGCGAGGATATAAACAGGCTCTGAGATAGCGTCCAGAATAGATGCTCATGTTTATTATCAGATAAGAAATATCTATTTTTGTACTTTCCTGTGCAGGGCGACATGGGCGAGCCAGGGTTACCGGGAGACACTGGGGAGAAAGGAGAGAAGGTGAGGATGTATGAAAATAGACGGGAGCTCGTTACAGGGATTATCGTCAAACGATAATTGGAGAAGTATTTCTGTAATGCCTGTCTGTAAACTCTGTTGTTGAGCTTGGCTGCTCGTGTGTCTGGACAGGGCTTCCGTGGTCTCCCTGGACGCATGGGCAGTCTGGGGTTGGAAGGAGACAAGGTGAGTCATTATGTAGAACTTTCTGGCACGCAGGAAAAGTCAGTTATCCTATGAGCTTGTTCTGAACGCTGTTGTGTTGTTCTCACCAAGGGGGATATGGGCTTTCCTGGCACCCCAGGAAACCCAGGTCTCAATGGACTGACTGGCCGGAAGGTGAGTTCCATGCTGGCACACACATGAGCACACTTCCTGTACGTAGAAACGTCCTTTAAATGTCCTTGTTGACAGGGTGACAAAGGAGATGGAGGCCTAAATGGCGTGGAGGGTTCCCCAGGGGTGAGAGGAGAAAAGGTTGGTCAACACTAGCTGTCAAACTATGTTCTTACACACGGTTTATTCTGTTTGGAAACATGAATGGTGTCACAGCATTAAAACCTTACGTGTCCAGCTCAAGTTTGGTTGTGATCAAACGTTTCTGTTGGTTCCCATAATGCAGTGTGTCTTGTCCTGTAGGGGGCCACAGGTTTCGCTGGGTTCCCAGGGTTCAAGGGGTCTTCAGGGGCCACAGGGATGGATGGAGAGCAGGGCCATCCAGGGCCAGCAGGGCCCAGGGGCTCCCCAGGACACAAGGTGGGACACAGGGGTGTATCAGGGTGTCGTGTCGGACATGTGGACAGGACATGTGGACAGGACATGTGGACAGGACATGTGGACAGGACATGTGGACAGGACATGTGGACAGGCACACACTGAGATGTAAAAGGATGTTGTGTCAAACGTGGGCAAGCACAAAACTAACCGATCACCCTCTATTATAAACACACACACACAACCTAGTGTACATTTTCCTAGTGTACAAATCTTCAACAGCTATATTTGTGTCCAGAAACCTGACTCACTTAAGGAAAACTGGGGACGGTGACAAACTGGAGAATGAAGCGAGCTTGATTACAGACAACACATCTGTCTGTGGTGTGTGACAGTGAGAAGGGTTCCTATGTATACAAACCCTTGCTGCTGCTGCTCCTAATTAACTCACAGAGAGACTAGGCTATTTCTGCCTATGGGGGGAAACTAAACAAAGTTTCAAACTGAATCGCATGCAAATGCCTCCTTTCAGCAACAATTAGCAGCCTCTTGATGTTGATTGGTCAGATCTTTAACAAGGTCTTTCCAAGGGGACAGTTAATTGGGGTCCGTTTTTGATGCGTTGTCTGTTTAGAATCTGTAGTGGATACAAGTACGAGCCTAATTATGAGTCAAAGTTATACCTATCTACAGAGGACAGCAGTGACCTAATCCTGTCCATTTCGTGCAAATAAATGAACAGACTGAGGTCTGTGTATGTCCGTGTGTGTACGAGCACAGGCCTGCGTGCTATTTCACGTGTGTGTTTCAATGGAAGTTAAATTGTCTAATTGTCTTCCTCGGGGAGAGAGGGGCGGGCGAGGGACATTGTACATGTGTGTCTTCAAACACAACGTGACTCGTCTAATGTCTTTCCCTCAGGGAGAGAGGGGCAGGCGAGGTAGAGGGAAACCGTGCCAGAGGGGTCTTTCTGGCACCGCTGGACTGAAGGGGGATAAGGTAAGGCAGCCTGAGACACAGCTGAACCAGCCACGCAACTCCAGCCAATCAGACCTAACTCCAGCCAATCAGACCTAACTCCAGCCAATCAGACCTAACTCCAGCCAATCAGACCTAACTCTAGTCAGTCAAACCTAACTCTAGTCAGTCAGACCTAACTCTAGTCAGTCAGACCTAACTCCAGCCAATCAGACCTAACTCTAGTCAGTCAGACCTAACTCTAGTCAGTCAGACCTAACTCTAGTCAGTCAGACCTAACTCCAGCCAATCAGACCTAACTCTAGTCAGTCAGACCTAACTCTAGTCAGTCAGACCTAACTCTAGTCAGTCAGACCTAACTCCAGCCAATCAGACCTAACTCCAGCCAATCAGACCTAACTCTAGTCAGTCAGACCTAACTCTAGTCAGTCAGACCTAACTCTAGTCAGTCAGACCTAACTCTAGTCAGGCAGACACCTCTGTGTCCACTCCCCCCTGCGTATCTTGAGTAGTCTTTGCCATAAATAATTGATGAACCGAGAGACTGGAGATGCACGCACGATAGAAACGTTTGTTGTCTCTGCAGGGGAAGTTTGGACCAGACGGAGCCAAGGGAGACAAGGGAGAACCAGGCCTGTCGGTAAGTAGGAACCTGCATCCTGCATCCTCCCTCAGGGACTCCCATGTAGACTGAAGCTAAGCAAACAGGGACCGTGTACAGATTGAGGCTTGACCTGAGGGCGTCGTGAGGACGACTGCCCCTAACTGTGACGCTGTTCTGGTCTTCTTCTACCTTGAGGTTGAGAAGATGAAGGAACTGGTCACACAGGAGGTGGTGGAGAAGTGTGGTGAGTATGGGAGGCTGTGTGTGTGTGTGTGTGTGTGTGTGTGAAGGCATGTGGGCATGCACGTGCCTGCGTTTATAGAACCTTCTCATGTGTACATACATGCATGCCCTCATACAAAGATGAGATACATGATTGGTGGGCGCATGAGTTTAAGCATGAGTGTTTATGTGCGTACACTACGTTTAAGCATGAGTGTTTATGTGCGTACACTACGTTTAAGCATGTGTGTTTATGTGCGTACACTACTTTTAAGCATGTGTGTTCTGTCAGTGTGTTTGTGTGTGTGTTCTAGAACTCCCACTGCTGTAGCAAGGCACCCCCTGCGGGGTTCCATCTGGTGTGTTCTGGTGTGTTCTCTAAGCACCGAGACTGTGACATTGGAGTCATTCACAAGCACGAGACCAGCCTCAATGATCGTGCACCAGCACTACGCCCGACGCAATTCAGAATTAACACAGCAGTTATTATTGATTTAGGAGACCCGCCTAAAAACGTGTTAGATCCCTTTCTTATAACAACACGAGGACAACTTTACTACGAAGATTTATTATGCTCGGTTTAAAACCTGTTTCTATCTACCGTTTCATCTAGACATTTAAATCTGTGTGTGTGCGTGTGTGTGTGTTACAGGGACAGACTACCAGCGGATGGTTAAGTCCACAGGCCCTGCTACTGCGAGCTTGCTGGCTGGAGATGGAAGAGAGCTGGGGGACGTATCATCCCTCACTCGCAGCCGGCCCGAGCAAGAAAGGGGGAAGGAGAGAGAGGAGAGAATACTTGAAGAAGGAGTGTTGGGTTCCACACCCAGCTCTCCTCCACACATCCCTTCACAGGTGGATGGGACCCCACCCCAGGACAACCTCCCTGGTAACACCACCCATCGCTGCTGTCACCACAACATCGCAAACAAAAGAGGTACAGGACTGTGCAACAGTCTTTGGCACAAATGGAATGAAATGCTTTAAGAAATAATAAAATGTAAAAGACAAAACAAAAATGTTTTCAACATTGCACTTTTATACTGCCCTAACCCTAACCTATAAATACAGAACACAAATTTACATTTAAGACAATGTTCACGTAAAAAATGTGCCTAAGACTTTTGCACAGTCCTGTAGATTCAGACCATGCTCTGCTATCTGCAGGATCCAGGGTCAACCAGAATAATGCATCTATTATGAGAAACTTCTTGATTTTGTGCTTTGTATTTCCTGCATTCATATGTGAAATATAATGAACTCAACAATGACAGAGTACCGTTTCAGTCCGTGTTTCATGACACAGCAGATTCTCCAGGAACAAAAGGTTGAGGACAAATATAAGAAACGTACAGAAATAGAGAGAACGATGTCAGTGAAATGTTTCACAGTTCATTATCTCGTGAAGCCCCCAGGCAACGCTAACTTTTGCTGTCGATTCATATTTGTTATTCCACAATCAATAAATTATTTCCGCATGCGGAAATAATCAAAAACGGTCTTTTAACATCGCCATGGTCAAAGTCACAATGTGATTTACATATTCACAATGTTCAAAACAGCAACATCTGAAGTGTAACTTGATAGCTGAGCTACCGGTGTGTGACAAGTAAAACATGATAATTTACTCAAGTTCACGCACACTCAGACACACGTTACATTACACATTGATATGCTGAGCATACAAACAGACAGACCCCAGATAGGGACAAAGCCTGGATCTTTCCCTTCCTTGTTAGCAATACTTAGGGTTTTCCCTCAGAGTTCCTCTATGACAGCATGAGCTGGAGAGCCTGTTCGCTAAACACTCCAGCTTAATCTTAACATCCTAAGTGGAGTGAGTGCAGAAGTGAGTCCCTTTTGCCTCCGGCTGCTAGACTCTGACCTGGACGGGGGTGTGGAGAGGGCTCGGAGGCGCAGGAGAAGAGTTGAGAGAACGACAGGTGAACGACAAACGGATGAAGAGATTGGCATCTTTCACTCTCTTTTCCAGTCTTTTCTCTTTTTCAGTGTTTCTCCATCCTGTTCTCTCCATCTCTCCTTCTCTGCGTGTTCAGCAGCTTCTCCTGTTCCCTGTCATCGGTCTGTAATGAGTGTGGAAGAACAGGAGAGTGAGGGGGCGAGAGATAAGACCACACTTTAATCCACTGATCAAAGTGTGTGTATGCGCGCGCGAGAGTGTGTGTGTATGTCTGGGAAATGTATGAATGGGTTTTTGCATAACCATTCCATCCTACAAGAAGGATGAAAGACAGACTAGGATGTGAGAACACAATCACTGACTCAGCCTCTGAAGAGGCTCAGACAAGTGACAGGCTGATAATATTCGACTGCTGCAATATCTTGTTCCTTCTCATTTTGTTAACTTGAAGGATTTATGGTAAATATGCACTGTAAGCCTAAGATGCACTAGAAAACATTTAGTCTAAACTATCGCTTTCAAAACACAATGCTGCCCCTCACTGTGACAGCAAGGCCGCATGTGTACCAGTGTGGTAACCTACCATCTCTTCCTTCCCGCCACACGGAACTACATTTCTGCCTTCACAGGATTGACCTCTGACAGGATTGACCTTTGACAGGATTGACCTTTGACCCCTGCTTTAACAGGATTGACCTTCGACCCCTGCCTGGAGCCGATGACGGAGGGGGGGTGCTCAGAGTATGCCCTGCTGTGGTACTACCACCCTGCCTCCGGGGCCTGCAGGCCGTTTGTGTACGGGGGCTGTGGGGGCAGCAGGAACAGCTTCGCCACCAAGCAGCAGTGTCAGGTGCATTGTGGGAAGGAGAGGCCAGGTAAGCAGCCAGGTGGAGGAGGGTGTAAAAGTGGTGATATTCTTTTGCAAAGGGGGGGAGGAGGGTGCAATGAGAGGGGTTGGGTCAGATTTCGAAGGGTGATTTGGGAGTTCTGATCCAATCAAGAAATATGTATATATTCTAACAACATTTTTTGTATATATTTTACTAAACAAAAATATTTCAAAGCGTTGCTTATGCCCACAGGTCTTGAGCCCAGAAGGTGAAGTGGCAGTCAAGACTGCAGTTTTTTTGTAAATGACCAAATGTACATTCTTAACATTTTTCTTTTGAGTCGAGTTTCTCATTTGTATTTAAAGTAAACTAAGTTTAACTATCAGATCATTTTACACTCACCATTTGTTTGTTATGAATAGTTTTTCATATATTATTTGTAATTGTTTGGAGAAACTGTATTTTTACTGAGGGTTGATTTGATTTTGATTTATAAACATCACTGAATAGCCTTGAGACTACTGATAAATGGGTCATTTCACTGTATAACGCATACCATAACAAGCAATGAATGATTTTTACAACTGTGATACTGTGTACGTGAATCGATTTTACAAACTTGACTGTGAGTGTTACAAAATAAAGTGTCTCTGTTCATGTACTGTGTGTTGTGTGTGTGTGTGTGACTACACACGCCTGCATATGTAGAGGGATGTGTGTGGGTGTGCATCGTGACCCTACTTGCTCCTGTATTTGGATAGTGTTCTATTTGGCTGTGATGAAGCTTGGCTTGTTTCCTGGTCTGAAGTCTCTCTGGTTGTCCTGTCCAGGAACTTCTCTCCTCTCGGTCACTTTGACAGAATGTCCTGCGGGCTGGAGGGCTCGAAGTCTGCTCCACAAACTGTCTCCTCCATCCCTCCCTCTCTCCCTCCCTCCCTCTCTTTCTCTATCTGGCGGCCTGTTTATCCGTTGGTCTGTCTGACTTCCTCCCCACCCATCTGTCTGTCAAATCATCCATCCATCATCCACCGTGCACCTTATATAAAAGAGATGTCAGGTGGCTGAGCGGTTAGGGAATCGGGCTATTAATCACAAGGTTTCCGGTTCGATTCCTGGCCGTGATAAATGACGTTGTGTCCTTGGGCAAGGCACTTCACCCTACTTGCCTTGGGGGAATGTCCCTGTACTTACTGTAAGTCGCTCTGGATAAGAGTGTCTGCTAAATGACTAAATGTAAATGTAATAAAACCTCCAGTATCCCAGAAGGCCGAGGGGGTGAAGTTACACGCTCGGAGGCTGCTTGACTGCCGACGCCTCTCTCCCAGTACATATGCCCTGGCAGCAGGGGGTGCTGTCAGGCAGGCTGAGAGCCAGATGACCAACCCAGCAAGGAAGTGAGAGGCTGTATGAGTGGACATGCCACCCACACAGACCGAGGGTGGAAGGGGATTCCTGAGAGGGGAGATGGGGGGGGGGGGGGGGGGGGGGGGTTGACAAAGGGCCAAGCACACACAAAGTACAGCCTATCATTCTCATTAGTTTGCTTTTATTTGAAACGGAATCAGTTAGGCCTAGGCTCAGTTTGGGATGTAATCTGTATGCAGTCTCAACAAGGGAACTGACTTATCCGGCTTAAACTAATATATCCATAGAATCGGCTCTTAACTGGAAGCTATATCCTTACCTAATCATATACATCAACCCATGTTACGACCGTAAAAATGCCCACTATCTGGTACACTACTTTAATGAGCTTTTTCCTTGGAGGATGGACAGAGCTTGATTAACTGTCCATGGACTTCAAAGAATATTAAAATAGTAGCTCAACGTTTTATTTCTGGAGGACCAATAACTATAGGATCCTTAACATTTTCTCTCTAAAATGGTTTCCTATTTTTAGACTTTCACGTTCTCCTCATCCCCTGACAAATTATGGGTGAAACATTCAATTTCGAAAGGCAGATGTCACCCTGGTCTAGTTTTGTCGTATTTCTAAACCAATTAACGTAAACTACGCATTTTGTGATATTGTGTTGTTTCACATGTATTGAGATTGTATTTTTAACAGTGTGTCAGTCTGTTCAATTATACCACCAACGTTTATTTCGAGGACGAAGAGCAATCTATGTGCCACTGTCCGTGGCACTGAAAATGACTTGATTTATTCACTTTTTTTAAACTTCGGCTTCTTGTGGGTTTGAATGAATGTGAAATATTGCCTAAAAAATAACCGTGCGTGCTACAGCCTGCTGGGAGGTCCGCATGCATGAACTCTTTCAATGTATAACAGTCCGCGAAATCTTTGAGAGGAGAGCAGAGATGTCAACAGTGTGACGTTAGTGCTGGCGCATGATTGCGGTTCGATGGTCTCCTACTAAATGAATTCCCAACGAATGGATGAGCTAGCCAAATTACCGATCAGACGGTCCACACCGCTAGAGAGAGAAAGAGGTCGCAGTTAAAAACCTGAACTTGAGGATTTTCAAGATTTCAAAGCAACTTGTCTTGGGTACCTTCTTTAGCCTACTTTTCAGTTTTTGCGTCTGATTTTAAATTGCATCGCAAGGGAGTTGGTAAGTAGCCTACATTTTTTACCCACATGGCTTATCACTCATTGCCAAAGTATGTCGCCAAGACAAGACTGCGTAATACTATTTTAGCCGAGTGACAAAATAACTTACATACAAATATGTTTTCTCTTCGACTTGTAGGGCAGCATGTTGTCATTTCTTAGAACACTGGTCGTACTCTCAGTGCTGTGTACACCATCCTCCAGCCTTTGCCTCCGCCTGTACCAAACCCAGTCCAACCTACTTTGCGACAACGAGATCCTCGCCGCGATCAAGGGGGAAGAGGTTCCCAGTGACTCCATGTCAGAAAGTTGGGGTTCTCTCTTCAAGACTGATGATCTCTCCTCGGCGGAGTCGCGAGAAAAACGGACTTACCCTCCTGCGAACTATCGGTACCTCAGTCAGACGCAGCTCAGGAGCAAGATGTTCCAAAACAGCGCGAAGAGTGACCGACGGAGCAAGTTTACCCTGTCCTTAGACGTCCCCACTAATATCATGAACATTCTCTTCGACATCGCCAAGTCCAAGAACCTACGCGCAAAAGCTGCGGACAATGCGCGGCTGATGGCACAGATTGGACGGAGAAAGTGACCACTCGAATAGACGGTTTGAATTAATTGCTCCAATTAACCAAGCCCAGTTTGGGCTATAGCCTAGGCTACGTCTTTATTGAATATTCGATTTTCATTTGATAAATAAAGCTTACGGGAAAGATAATTTCCCGTAAAAACAACCCTGCTGGTTCATGACCTTAATTTAGAAATTATGTTTTTGTGGACTATGTTTAATTAAAATAATCTCAGATGAATGTATTCATTCGTTCAATAATTTAGGCATTAGCATTCTTAAGTAAACGGAATTAATTATTTTATAATTTATATATGTGAAAAGAAGATTATTGAATGATTAAATTTGGTTATTCAAATGTGTGGTTAAACAGCTGTTTAGGAAATGTGAGGATTCTGTTACGGACGGAAGTGTATTAAAGTGTGAATCTAGAAAGAGTTTCTAAACAGAGTTTATCCAAATAATAATAATAATCATAAATATATATTTAAAAAACTAACAATAAACTTTGGAAAGTGATAACAATATGTTTTTCAGTGCCATGAAAAAAACAAGAATCCATTGTTAGTGACGAAGTTGTCATCAAATTTAGCAACGAGTCACTTAACTTTTTTAATTTGTTGGAGTCTGTTCATGACAAAGAATGACGAAGATAAATGTATTATAGGTTGTCAATGCATGGACTATGTTTGCTCATTAAATGTCATGTTATTTTTATACTGAAAGGGAGTATTTTTCCTCGAATAAATAAAAGCAAATGCCACTGTCATCAATTAAATGTCCCTTTTAATGTTTACTCAATCGCATTTACGTGCACACTTTCTTCTCATTGCACAACAGTTTTCTTTGTCTCAGTCACGCACACTTCTTGGAGCGGTAGCCGGTAGCCCATGAGAAATTCTACGCAGCATATATTTCGGTTGCTCACGACTCCCCCTCGCGTTGACTCACGCTCACGTCATGTACGCAAGTCGAGTTTCCGTCGACGTGGTAACGCAGACAGGAAGCTTGCGATTTGGAGACGTGGAAGAGAAGAGGTAGACGTATGTTGGAAATTGTTGGACTCTAAGAAGCTTTCGTCTCTGAATAACATTCCGCAACAATGATCAAAAAATTTGACAAGAAAGACGAAGAGTCTGGTATGTTCGCCTTAATGTCAAAGATTAATTATATGATTCTAAGATGAGAGAATAACCGCATTGGTAACTTGGTGAGCGATGATGTCGACTAGCTTGTAGCTAGTGCTAGCTACAAATGTCTGTACTTCTGGACGCGCTAGCTACCAACATTAGCATTCTGATAACTGACCAAACAGACAAAAGCCCCGTTATTGTATGTTTGCAATTTATTGCTAGAAACATACTTGTCTTTTATTGGGTTTCTAAAGTTTGAGCTATCTCAGATAGTTTATATACGAGAAAGCGGTGCTGTGGACGTTTTTAACCCGTGGATGAGTATGATACCTGTGATAGTATATAGGCTAGCTGCTAGGTTAACTACCTAGGTTGCTACAGTGAATTGTTGTTAGCTGTAAATCGCAAATGTTGTACCAGAAAATGTTGCCACTTTTGTTCTTTCCAGGGAGTGGATCAAATCCTTTCCAGCATCTTGAGAAAAGTGCAGTTTTGCAGGAGGTAATCTGTTTACGATGACACTATATGGTTTACATCCGCTGGCAGGCTGTCATTTACAAGCCTGTCGTCTAGTCATCTAGCAAGCGACATTAAACTAAACTAGTAACGTTAATCAGAGTTGAGCTCTGCCTAAAATGTGATGTATCAGTCAGTTTTTATAGGACGTATTATCTTAAGTTATTTAACATATCCTTTCTGTGTAACCCAGGCTCGTATCTTCAACGAGACTCCAATCAACCCCCGGAGATGTCTCCATATCCTCACCAAGATCATCTACCTGCTAAACCAGGTGAGAGCCTCTCCAGTCTACACACACCGCTGTGCAGACGCCTTGTTTACTCGTGTAAACACGGCCTCTCTATGCACGTGCAGGGGGAGCACTTTGGAACCACAGAAGCAACAGAGGCCTTTTTCGCCATGACCAGGCTGTTCCAGTCCAATGACGTAAGACTTTCAAATCAGTATTTGTTTGATTGTGTCAGGGGCATAGGTTTGTTGTCTAATGTGGGTGAAACTGCTTTTTAAAATTGTATTATTACAGAGGAATGCAGCAGTTAAGTGTGATTTCTTTAATGAAAAGTTTGTGTGTGTGTGTGTGTGTGGAGGAGGGGGGGCGGGCATATTTAACGTTTAAAAAAATAGGTTTCGACATGTCTAATGCAACCTACTCCCCTGAACTGTGTGTTAGAATATTCTGTAGTGTTTGCGTTGTGTTGACGTGTTTTGGTGGCTCGTTCTTCACTGCGACAGCAAACCCTCCGGAGGATGTGTTACCTGACCATCAAGGAGATGGCCAACATCTCAGAGGACGTCATCATCGTGACCAGCAGGTCAGAATTCAGACGCCCGCCCGCCTGCAGCCCAACTAAGTGAGAACGTGTGCTGAACGGCAGTTTGTTTGTTTATCCCGCAGCTTGACCAAGGACATGACTGGGAAGGAGGATGTGTACCGAGGACCTGCAATCCGAGCTCTCTGCAGGATCACTGATGTACGTGTAGCTCTGTTTGCCTGTGTCTCTGTCTCTTCCCCTCTCTCCCTCTTTCTCTCTCCCTCTTTGTCTCTCTCCCTGACCCACCCACATGCACACACACAGAAAAAACATTTCATCTATGTTTCCTGGTTGCAACAAAAGTAAATGTAGTTTTCTCGGCCTAGACCACCATGCTGCAGGCTATTGAGAGGTACATGAAGCAGGCTATCGTGGACAAGGTTCCCAGCGTGTCCAGCTCAGCGCTGGTGTCCTCGCTGGTAAGTCTCTCCTCCTCTCCCTGCCCTTGAACCTGTTCCTCCCACCCTTCCTCCCTCCAGTGCCTTGTGGGTAATGTAGTTCTCTGTGTGACTGTAGCACATGGTGAAGATGAGCTACGACGTGGTGAAGCGCTGGGTGAACGAGGCGCAGGAGGCTGCTTCCAGCGATAACATCATGGTTCAGGTGAAGAAGACACACACACACACACACACACACACACACCCTTAACACCACACACACAAGTCCATAACATGGTAAATGGTAAATGGACTGCATTTATAATTTACATAGCGTGTTTTTATACCTTGGCGGCACCCAAAGCGCTTTACAATTTTGCCTTTCATTCACCCATTCAAACTCACACTCTCACATACCGATGGCGGCGAGCTGCCATGCAAGGCGCCGCTCTGCCCATCGGGTAGTTCTGTTCTGACATGTAGTTCTGTTCTTCCCTGGGCTTTGATTGACGTGTGTCTGTGGTGGTGTGTGTGTGTGTGTCTCATCCACCCCCAGTACCACGCTCTGGGCCTGCTCTACCACCTGAGGAAGAACGACCGCTTGGCCGTGTCCAAGATGCTCAACAAGTTCACCAAGTCTGGCCTCAAGTCCCCCTTCGCCTACTGCATGCTCATCCGCATCGCCAGCAAGCTGCTGGAGGAGACCGATGGAGGGTAGGTGTCCCTGGCCAGGGTGCAGGAAAGGGCACATCACCTCAATAAACACTGCAGTATTTTAAACGAAATACGATATTCATCCCATATCATACAGAACTTAAGGCTAATATAACTACACTTGGTGGATTGTATTGTAAGTTGTCCTGATGTGGTGTTTCTGTTTTAAGTTAACGTGGTGTTTCTGTGTTAACGTGGTGTTTCTGTGCTGCCAGGCACGACAGCCCGCTGTTTGACTTCATCGAGGGCTGCTTGAGGAACAAGAATGAGATGGTGGTGTACGAGGCTGCCTCTGCCATAGTGCACATGCCTAGCTGCACCGCCAGGGAGCTGGCCCCTGCTGTCTCTGGTCAGTCTGCCTCTCTCTCTCTCTCTCTGCTCTCTCTCTCTCTCTCTCTCGCTCTCTCTCTCTCTCTCTCTCTCTCTCTCTCTCTCTCTCTCTCTCTCTCTCTCTCTCTCTCTCTCTCTCTCTCTCTTTCTCTTTCTCTCTCGCTCTTTCTCTCTCGCTCTCTCTCGCTCTCTCTCTCTCTCTCTCTCTCTCTCGCTCTTTCTCTCTCTCTCTCTCTCTCTCTCTCTCTCTCTCTCTCTCTCTCTCTCTCTCGGCAGTGCTGATGTTACCCTGTGTGTGTCTGTGTGCAGTGCTCCAGCTGTTCTGCAGTTCTCCCAAGGCAGCCCTGAGATACGCAGCCGTCCGGACCCTCAACAAGGTACTGCTGCTCCCCACCTCCAAGCTCTCTCTCCCTCTCTCCCTCTCTTCCTCTCTCCCTCTCTCCCTCCCTACCTCTCTCTCTCTCTCTCTCTCTCTCTCTCTCTCTCTCTCTCTCTCTCTCTCTCTCTCTCTCTCTCTCTCTCTCTCTCTCTGTCTCTGTCTCTGTCTCTGTCTCTGTCTCTGTCTCTGTCTCTCTGTCTCGCTCGAAGAATGCACCGACAAAATTAAATCACAGCTGCAACTCCTTTGCTTGTCCACCAGGTGGCGATGAAGCACCCTTCGGCGGTGACGGCCTGCAACCTGGACCTGGAGAACCTGATCACGGATTCAAACCGCAGCATCGCCACGCTGGCCATCACCACGCTGCTGAAGACAGGCAGCGAGAGCAGCGTCGACCGTCTCATGAAGCAGATCTCCTCCTTTGTGTCCGAGATCTCCGACGAGTTCAAGGTCAGACGGCCGGGAGGAACGGGGGAGGCTCAAACAGCATCATGTGTTCTGGAAACCATTTTTGGACTTTCTGAGAAGAATATACATGTTTATGGATGATAGAATGGTCACTAATGTGTGTGTGTGTGTGTGTGTGTGTGTGTGTTACAGGTGGTGGTCGTGCAGGCCATCAGTGCCCTGTGCCAGAAGTATCCCAGAAAGCACAGCGTCATGATGAACTTCCTGTCCAACATGCTTCGAGACGACGTGAGTATCCATGACGACGTCCTCCCTTGTCGACCAAAATGTTGGAACGTGGTGTTGGAACACACACACACACCCTCTCCACACACACAAATATGCCCTCACAAACTCACATACACACTTACACACATCCCCCCTCCCCCCCTCTCCCCTGTCCCTGTGCTCTCCAGGGGGGGTTTGAGTACAAGCGTGCCATCGTGGACTGCATCATCAGCATCATCGAGGAGAACCCGGAGAGCAAGGAGACGGGGCTGGCTCACCTGTGTGAGTTCATCGAGGACTGTGAGCACACCGTGCTAGCCACCAAGATCCTGCACCTGCTGGGCAAGGAGGGTCCACGCACACCCTCCCCCTCCAAGTACATCCGCTTCATCTTCAACCGTGTGGTCCTGGAGAGCGAGGCCGTACGAGCAGGTGTGTGTGTGTGTGTGGGGGGGGGGGGGGGGTGTACCATACATGCACATTGCAACTCCTGTTGCAACCAATCATTTCATTTTTGTCTAAAGAAAGGGCATTGAAGTATATTCTATAGAGCGCTTCAAATAAACCAGTCCAGGAAGTGCTCCTACCCAAACCCTGACCAGTCTACGTAACGTTAGTGCCTGGTCTGTCCTGGAATAACCATGTACCACGTAACCAGACTTCAGTCCTGATGACCTGAGAGGCTCCCGTGGGATTGCAACAGTATACTCAGTTCTGAGAAAGCTCGACCTAATCCAGATGGGACTTATTACACAATTTCCTTTTGTACTGTGAATACTATCATTCACGTGTTCAGGCAACACATTGTTTATTGTTGTTTGCCACCTGATAGAAGCGAGTCATTTGTTGGTAAAACCTTTAGTTGGAAAAGGCCCCAGGAGTGAAAGCTGCTTTAGGCTTGACACAGTCTCCGAGTTTAGCAAGGATAACCATTAAAAATTGACTGTACACTATTAGCAGGCCACACAGGTAGTTAACAGATCCTTCTGGAAAATACACAGAGAAATACTTCTCTGTATTGAGTCTCCGTTTGGCTCTGCAGTAAAAACTAGCGAGGAGCTTGTATTTCATTGTGTTTTCTACACGTGTGTGAGTGTGTGTGTGTGTGTGTGTGTGGGGTATGTAACTAACCAGCCTGTTCTCCCTGCCAGCTGCCGTCAGTGTGTGTGTGTGTGTGGGGTATGTAACTAACCAGCCTGTTCTCCCTGCTAGCTGCCGTCAGCGCCCTGGCCAAATTTGGAGCCCAGAATGACGACCTGCTACCCAGCGTCCTGGTCCTCATGCAGAGGTACGCAGAAGCCTCCGGAAAACCCTGGCACCCTCCAGACACGTGTGTGTCTGACCCATGTGTGTGTGTGTGTCTGACCCATGTGTGTGTGTGTCTGACCCATGTGTGTGTGTGTGTCTGACCCATGTGTGTGTGTGTCTGACCCATGTGTGTGTGTGTGTCTGACCCATGTGTGTGTGTGTCTGACCCGTGTGTGTGTGTGTGTCTGACCCATGTGTGTGTGTGTCTGACCCGTGTGTGTGTCTGACCCATGTGTGTGTGTGTGTCTGACCCATGTGTGTGTGTCTGACCCGTGTGTGTGTGTGTGTCTGACCCATGTGTGTGTGTGTCTGACCTGTGTGTGTGTGTGTGTCTGACCTGTGTGTGTGTGTGTGTCTGACCTGTGTGTGTGTGTGTCTGACCCATGTGTGTGTGTGTGTCTGACCCATGTGTGTGTGTGTCTGACCCATGTGTGTGTGTGTCTGACCTGTGTGTGTGTGTGTGTCTGACCTGTGTGTGTGTGTGTGTCTGACCTGTGTGTGTGTGTCTGACCCGTGTGTGTGTGTGTCTGACCTGTGTGTGTGTGTCTGACCCATGTGTGTGTGTGTCTGACCTGTGTGTGTGTGTGTGTCTGACCTGTGTGTGTGTGTGTGTGTCTGACCTGTGTGTGTGTGTGTGTCTGACCTGTGTGTGTGTGTGTGTGTCTGACCTGTGTGTGTGTGTGTGTGTGTCTGACCCATGTGTGTGTGTGTCTGACCCATGTGTGTGTGTGTCTGACCCATGTGTGTGTGTGTCTGACCTGTGTGTGTGTGTGTGTGTCTGACCCATGTGTGTGTGTGTCTGACCCGTGTGTGTGTGTGTCTGACCTGTGTGTGTGTGCAGGTGTATGATGGACAGTGATGACGAGGTGCGTGACAGGGCCACCTTCTACATGAACGTGCTGCAGCAGAAACAGAAGGCTCTCAACGCTGCCTACATCTTCAACGGTACGCTGCTCCCTTCTGCTCCCCTCTGCTCGCCTCCGCTCTGCTCCCCTTTACTCTCCTCTGCTCCCCTCTGCTCTCCTCTGCTCCCCTCTACTCTCCTCTGCTCCCCTCGGCTCCCCTCTGCTCTCCTCTGCTCCCCTTTACTCTCCTCTGCTCCCCTCTGCTCTCCTCTGCTCCCCTCTACTCTCCTCTGCTCCCCTCGGCTCCCCTCTGCTCTCCTCTGCTCCCCTTTACTCTCCTCTGCTCCCCTCGGCTCCCCTCTGCTCTCCTCTGCTCTGCTCTCCTCTGCTTTCCCCTGCTTTCCCCTCCTCTGCTCCTCTCTGCTCCCCTCTGCTCCTCTCTGCTCTGCTCTCCTCTGCTTTCCCCTCCTCTGCTCTCCCCTGCTCTCCTCTGCTCTCCTCTGCTTTCCCCTGCTTTCCCCTCCTCTGCTCTCCCCTGCTCTCCTCTGCTCCCCCCTGCTTTCCCCTGCTCTTCTCTGCTCTCCTCCCCTCACCTCTGCTCTCCTCTTCTCACCTCTGCTCTCCACACTGAACGCTTCCCGTACCTTCACAAGGCAGTGCCTAACGTGTCTGTGTGTGTGCTTGTGTACGTGTCTGTGTGTGTCTATGTCTGTGTGTGTGTGTGTCAGGTTTGTCTGTGTCAGTTCCTGGTCTAGAGAAGTCTCTCCACCAGTACACCCTGGAGCCTTCAGAGAAACCCTTCGACATGAAGAGCGTTCCCCTGGCAACCACCACCATCACTGAGCAGAAGACAGGTGGAGCAGCACACACACATACTGCTCGTGATCCGAGTTTTACTGATCTCCTAACACTTACTCACCAACAGGCTCCAGTGAAGACAGTGGCTAAAATACAATTTGGAGAATTCGGTTCAGTTTACACACAAAATGAGTCCTCCTTCAAATCCAAAACAAATGAAATGCACATGTTTGAGAAACCTTGCATGACTCTCCAATCCCTTTCTTGGTAACGCTTGTTGTGATAATTCTTGGTAGATCTAAGTGGCTAATCTCTACCACTGTTAATTGTTTAGTTATTTCTAAGACCACAGATTTTCTAGAAACTGGACTTACTGTGGATCTAAGAGGACCCCGTCAAATAATTTAACCCTATTTTCTTTCAGAAATCACTCCTGTTGCCACCAGCAAGCTCCCTGACAAACTGACTCCTTCCCGACAAGACATCTACCAGGGTAAGTTCCCCCTGGATACGCACAGCCCCCATGCACAGCCCCCATGCACAGCCCCCATGCACAGCCCCCATGCACAGCTCCCATGCACAGCCCCCATGCACAGCCCCCATGCACAGCTCCCATGCACAGCTCCCAGCACAGCCCCCATGCACAGCTCCCATGCACAGCCCCCATGCACAGCCCCCATGCACAGCCCCCATGCACAGCTCCCAGCACAGCCCCCATGCACAGCTCCCATGCACAGCTCCCATGCACAGCTCCCATGCACAGCCCCCAGCACAGCTCCCAGCACAGCCCCCATGCACAGCTCCCATGCACAGCCCCCATGCACAGCCCCCATGCACAGCCCCCATGCACAGCCCCCATGCACAGCTCCCAGCACAGCCCCCATGCACAGCCCCCAGCACAGCTCCCAGCACAGCCCCCATGCACAGCTCCCATGCACAGCCCCCATGCACAGCCCCCATGCACAGCCCCCATGCACAGCCCCCATGCACAGCTCCCATGCACAGCCCCCATGCACAGCCCCCATGCACAGCCCCCATGCACAGCTCCCATGCACAGCTCCCATGCACAGCCCCCATGCACAGCCCCCATGCACAGCTCCCATGCACAGCCCCCATGCACAGCCCCCATGCACAGCCCCCATGCACAGCCCCCATGCACAGCTCCCAGCACAGCTCCCATGCACAGCTCCCATGCACAGCTCCCATGCACAGCTCCCATGCACAGCTCCCATGCACAGCTCCCATGCACAGCTCCCAGCACAGCCCCCAGCACAGCTCCCAGCACAGCCCCCATGCACAGCTCCCATGCACAGCTCCCAGCACAGCTCCTACCACAGCTCCCAGCACAGCTCCCAGCACAGCTCCCAGCACAGCTCCCAGCACAGCTCCCATGCACAGCTCCCATGCACAGCTCCCATGCACAGCTCCCAGCACAGCTCCCATGGTAGACCGGTCCACAAGAGGGCCAGCTTGTGTTGGAGATATTTGGGCAGTCCTCCTGTAAAACATGTTGTTCCCTTGCCCCCCCTCCCCCCAACAGAACAGCTGGCAGCTATCCCAGAGTTCCAGAGTCTGGGCCCGCTCTTCAAGTCGTCCGACCAGGTCCAGCTCACCGAGGCTGAGACGGAGTACGTGGTGCGCTGCATCAAGCACACCTTCTCCAGACACATGGTGTTCCAGTTCGACTGCACCAACACGCTCAACGACCAGCTCCTGCAGAAGGTCAGCCCCCCCGGCCCACAGCCGGGCTGGAGGTTTCATGGGGTGTGTGTTGTGTTGTAGGTGATGTGTAACGTTGTGTAATGATGTGTGTGTGTGTAGGTGATGGTCCAGATGGAGCCGTCGGAGGGCTATGAGGTGCTTCACTACGTCCCTGCTGCCAACCTCCCCTACAGCCAGCCAGGATCCTGCTACAGCCTAGTGGGCCTGCCCCAGGACGACCCCACCGCAGGTACCTCAGAGAGAGAGAGAGAGCATGTGAGAGCGTGTGTGAGAGCTTGTGTGAAAGTGTGAGAGTGTGTGAGAGCATGTGTGAAAGTGTGAGAGTGTGTGTGAGAGCATGTGAAAGTATGTGTGTGTGTGAGGTGGGAGCTGTGATGGTTGTGATTGGTCGGTGATGCGTCTGTCCTCCTCAGTGTCCTGCACGTTCAGCTGCACCATGAAGTACCTGGTCCGAGACTGCGACCCCAACACAGGAGAGCCCGACGACGAGGGCTACGACGACGAATACGTGGTACGCAGGGGGGGAGGGGAAGAAATATACTGACACTTGTTTGGGTAGGAGCAGTTCCTGGACTTTAAACTGAGTTTATTTGAGGTGCTGTTTGGAGTGGGGATATGTGTGAAGTAAATTACAAAAAACTGTCAACACAATCACCTCAGAAAATAATTAAAATGCCTTTTACCGTCCTGGCTCGGTCAGAAGAAGCCTTTCAGACCGATGTGTTTCGGCATCAAGCTTCCATCGAAAAAACAAGACATTTATATGACCTATTTAAATAATTAATATTACTGAAGAAAAAGTGTGCTCGTCCCTTCCCCCTCGTCTCAGCTGGAGGACCTGGAGGTCACGGTGGCCGACCACATCCAGAAGGTTCTGAAGCCCAACTTCGCGGCGGCGTGGGAGGAGGTGGGAGAGGACTTTGAGAAGGAGGAGACTTTCGCACTGGCGTCAGTCAGGACTCTGGACGGTTAGTCTCTACGCACCATGAGTCACCTGTCACCGTTTTATCCAGAACACGTTGTGCTGACTGTTCTGGTGTGTTCCACACTGTGCTGACTGTTCTGGTGTGTTCCACACTGTGCTGACTGTTCTGGTGTGTTCCACACTGCTGACTGTTCTGGTGTGTTCCACACTGTGCTGACTGTTCTGGTGTGTTCCACACTGTGCTGACTGTTCTGGTGTGTTCCACACTGCTGACTGTTCTGGTGTGTTCCACACTGCTGACTGTTCTGGTGTGTTCCACACAGAGGCCGTGGGGAACATCATCAGCTTCCTGGGGATGCAGCCCTGCGAGAGATCCGACAAGGTTCCCGAGAACAAGAACTCGCACATCCTCTTCCTGGCTGGTGAGTTTCTGCTCTTAACGATGTTGTGGTTGTGGTGGCAGCTTTGTGTACGTGTCGACGCTCGTGGTGTGGTCTGTGGTCGGCACCGCGGTGTGAAGTGAAGATGCAGTTCAGGGTGTTAGCCTAGCAACGTCATAGTACAGCATCACTCTCAATGACTTTCAAAAGCCTAGTGATGCATGAAGTCTTTCGGGTACCACATAAGCTGAGGTCTTACCGCATGTCCTCCTCTACTCCTATATTTCCTGTCATTCTTCACTCAAGCAGAAATGCCTTATGAGAATATAAAAGGAAGGATGTCCCCGAGTCAGGTGGCTGAGCGGTTAGGGAGTTGGGCTAGTAATCTGAAGGTTACCGGTTCGATTCCCGGCTCTGCCAAGTGACGTTGTGTCCTTAGGCAAGACACTTCACCCTACTTGCCTCGGGGGAATGGCCCTCTACTTACTGTAAGTCGCTCTGGATAAGAGCGTCTGCTAAATGACTACATGTAAATGTAAGGAAAAACAACGTATTTGAAAGCCCTTTTCCCCAAAAAAGATGAGTCGTGACTTGTTTTGGACTTGATTGGTTGACTGTAGTTTGACTGACAGCTCTTGGTCCCGCCCCCTCTCTCAGGTGTGTTCCGGGGAGGTCATGATGTGCTTGTGCGTTCCCGCCTCGCCCTTGCCGATGGCGTCACCATGCAGGTAACAGTTCGCAGCAGCGACGAGACGGCCGTGGACATCATCCTGGCCTCCGTGGGCTAGGGGGCGCTGGTGATCAGCCTCGCGCAACAACAGGCCCACTTGCCAGTCAGAGAAGAAGAAAGCGACTTAAGGCTGGAGATGATCGACAGATTCTGATGTAAAATTGTTCTTTTTCACATTTTCTTTAGCTGTCATCATTGATGTATTATTCCTTCTGTACCAGCATCCCACTAGGGACTGAAGTCTTATTTCATGTCCTATCTGAACCCATGCCTATAATCTTCATGTGATATCTCCCTTTTGAATAATTATTTCTTATTTGCTGTCCTATCGTGTTCTGGTATTTCATCATGTTCCTGATGTACCAAAAATGGTCTATGATCTAAAACAAAGTCTATTAATAAAATGCTTACCATCAATGACGTTATGCACGTTTTTCTTATAAAACTAGTTTTATTTGCAGAAACGTTTACACTGTTGTTCCATGCTATATTCACCACAAACACAATGTAGAAATTAATACTTAGAAAAAACTTATCAGACGAATACCCCACACCTCATTGATATTGAGAATATGTAAATACATTTGCTAAACGTTTGCTGTTAAACAGCTGGGTTGTCCTGAATAGGAAAAGATTCCTTCCTCCAGTCTTAACATTGTTCACATAATTATTGATTTATGGAACAGCATGGTCCTCTTCGTTCAATTAGATTGAAAACAATCTCGCAAACTGCAACATAACATCAAGTCAAAATCTATTCTTCCTTTCCGTGCTGGTTAGTCATTTTTGGTCGTTTATATTTTTAATTTACACAATAAAACTAACGAGTCGATGAGCTGTGTTGAGCGCACAAACAGCATCTGTTCAGAAGGAGTTGATGAAGTTCAGGTAGGAGTTGAGGAATCCGGTGGGGTCCTCGAGCTGCGGGTAGTGGCTGATGTGTTCGTCCAGAACCAACACAGTCGACCTGCGGACCAGCTTCCTGCAAAAGACGGCAAATACACACCCGTCAGAGCCTTGCATCACCGCTCGCATTAGAATAGAAGCTATAGCCTACAATACAACAGCTTGCACTGACTGAGGCTGGTTTAAAAAGACCATGTGATTATTGTAACAACTTTAATATGTGTTTTGGGGTAAATGACCAAAGGGGTTAGCATGTGTTTCTTGGATGAAATGACCAAAGGGGTTAGCATGTGTTTCTTGGATGAAATGACCAAAGGGGTTAGCATGTGTGTTTTGGGGTAAATGACCAAAGGGGTTAGCGTGTGTGTTTTGGGGTAAATGACCAAAGGGTGTTTTGGATGAAATGACCAAAGGGGTTAGCATGTGTGTTTTGGGGTAAATGACCAAAGGGGTTAGCGTGTGTGTTTTGGGGTAAATGACCAAAGGGGTTAGCGTGTGTGTTTTGGGGTAAATGACCAAAGGGTGTTTTGGATGAAATGACCAAAGGGGTTAGCGTGTGTGTTTTGGGGTAAATGACCAAAGGGGTTAGCGTGTGTGTTTTGGGGTAAATGACCAAAGGGTGTTTTGGATGAAATGACCAAAGGGGTTAGCATGTGTGTTTTGGGGTAAATGACCAAAGGGGTTAGCATGTGTTTCTTGGATGAAATGACCAAAGGGTGTTTTGGATGAAATGACCAAAGGGGTTAGCATGTGTGTTTTGGGGTAAATGACCAAAGGGGTTAGCATGTGTGTTTTGGGGTAAATGACCAAAGGGTGTTTTGGATGAAATGACCAAAGGGGTTAGCATGTGTGTTTTGGGGTAAATGACCAAAGGGGTTAGCATGTGTTTCTGGGATGAAATGACCAAAGGGGTTAGCATGTGTTTCTTGGATGAAATGACCAAAGGGTGTTTTGGATGAAATGACCAAAGGGGTTAGCATGTGTGTTTTGGGGTAAATGACCAAAGGGGTTAGCATGCGTTTCTTGGATGAAATGACCAAAGGGTGTTTTGGATGAAATGACCAAAGGGGTTAGCATGTGTGTTTTGGGGTAAATGACCAAAGGGGTTAGCATGTGTGTTTTGGGGTAAATGACCAAAGGGGTTAGCATGTGTGTTTTGGGGTAAATGACCAAAGGGTTTAGCATGTGTGTTTTGGATGAAATGACCAAAGGGCTTAGCATGTGTGTTTTGGGGTAAATGACCAAAGGGTTTAGCATGTGTGTTTTGGATGAAATGACCAAAGGGGTTAGCATGTGTGTTTCGGGGTAAATGACCAAAGGGGTTAGCATGTGTGTTTTGCCTGACGTTGGTTTCAATCCATTTCTCACAGGTTAAACAGGATAAGACGATCCAGGGAAGACTTACTGGTAATGGATGATAAACTGTGGATGGGGGTTGACTGGGTCAAGGGGTCCGTAGATCATGTGTACTGATGAACAAAGGAGAGGATTACTGTAGCTACACATGGAGGAATGCGGGGAAAGGGGACTAGAACACCTTCAGCCAGTTTATCACATTTCGTTCTGATCAATAAGACTATATGTAGCTAGCATTACAAACCCTTTTAGGCATTTACCTAATCCAACAAATTCTTAATTCAACTTTAGTACTTGAGGATTTTTAAGGGCGTTTGAGGCCTGGAGTATTAGCCTATCGTTAATGCTAAGAAGCTTATTCTCAGTGATCGTGGCGTCGAGGCTAGTACTCACGGGGGATGCTGGTGGAGGAGAGGGCTTCAACCCATCTGTCTCTGTGTTTCACCCGCTGGTTGATAAACTGCAGAATGCTGTGGAGAGAGACAGGGGTAAAGAATGTATATTTAAGCAATAAGCCGAGATGGGAAGTAACGAAGAGAACCAATACTTTGTTACTGTAACTCTTCCTCATAGCATTTAAAGCTAAAGACACAGAAATGGCACGTTGTAAGGAAAGCTCATGTGGGACTGCTCGTAGTGGCTGTAATTCTGCACCAAGGCTGAATTTCGGAAAAGAGACTTCAGATACAGTATAAGGGGACCACTAAGGCCTATATAAAAGCATCCAAAAACAGCATGTCATGGGACCTTTAAAGATTAGTGTCTCTACTTCTACTTGAGAGAAGGATGTGTGTACTTTATGATTGAATAAGTTATTTGGCTCCGCCAACACAAAATAGTTTGGCAAATCCGGTGGACTGTTGCCAAGAAACACAAATGTTTTTCTACCTAATCCTGCTAGCTACTTAGATAACAGTTGTTAATGTGAGCAGTGTGAGGCAAGCACAGTCTCAGGTGATGTTATTGTCAAATACCAGCACCCATAAGAGTCCACTTGTCCATTCAAATGAGACTACTTGTTTGCAACTAACTGTTGTATGAATATACGTCCATATCATCACATTCCAAATCTCTTTTATTGTTACAGAGTGGTCAAAAAGATAGCCATTCTTCCCCATTCCCTGGTTAGTAACCCACAGTACACACCTGTCCATGACCAGGTTGCCATCGTTGTAGCGAACACCTGTCCACATGTCCCAGTACTCGGCATCTGAGGGCTGGGTGTACGGGCCGAACACCTCTGCGATTCTACCAGATAGAGACAGCAGGACGTCACATGACATGGGTCATGGGACATGGAGCAGCTAGCACTGGTCAGCTAACAGGCATGCCATATATACGGCTAACAGAACTACATTCAACAAGCATTATGTATTATTCTTCAAATGTAGTAGTGTAGCAGTAGGGAGTATACACTGGAAGAATCATACTGCTTGTTAAATGTAGTTCTGCCATATGGAAATTGTTCTTGAGGAAATGGTGTCCTCTCTTGGGAGCACAGTCAAGTATAAGATACTGACCCCTTTGAGAAAATCATGTAGTTGGTGAGACGGGTGAGAACTGGGGACAGGAAACTGGAGTCCTTGAGTAGCTGGATGGGGACCAAGATGGCTGCATTACTCTACAGACTGAATGTAGTCTGTCTCACATACACCAACATGAAAGAGACACAACTCTAACCCGTTTCAAACACAACTTTGAGACGTACTACACGTTCCAAAAATGTATTATAGCATAGCTGCACAAAACACAAACTTGATTTTACAGTAAAAAAAAAACGACAGATGAAAATTCCCACCGTTTGTAGCACCCTGGGGTGATGCGTTTCTGGGAACACCCCTGTCGACAGACACGAAACCGTAACTTTGTAAATTTGTTACCTAAATATATATTATTATTATATATTAAAATGAAATCCATACAAAAGTTAAGGTTACAATAGATTTAGCATGAACAACAAGCCATCTTTTTCTTCCTATCATAACTGATCGTAAGAAGACACTTTACCTCCGTTTGATAAACAGAGACTGTTGATGTTGAGGTGTCCCGTCCTGTTGTGGTCGGTCCTACGGGAGACAGGGAGAAGGGAAGAGGAATAGTCACTATGTGCTTAATGTCCAATAAACTCAAAATATGTTGCAAATACCTGGTCAATGGTATTAATGTATTTTTAGTACTGAGTAATCTTAATTTTTATAAGCCATGATGTAACTACAAAATAGCCTAATTTTAAAACAGCCCCGAAGCCTAGTGTCATAATCACACCATGACGACAGAACAGCCACCCCAGTAATAATCAGGTAATCCTGCTCAGATAAATCTCCCAGACTCACAGGAACACAAGGAAATAAACTCTAGAGACTTATAGTCTGATAGTAATGCACTGAGCATGTAGTCAAGGAAGGCAGAGACCCATTCCACCGGTGCACCATCGACAAATACTCCAGTATATCAATGTAGACACACACACACACACACACACACCTGTAGAGCAGCTCCAGGGCAACAGTGTCTCCGTAGTCGTGGGAGAGCAGGTTTAGCTTGTGCTCCGCCAGCCCCAGGTGAGACAGCAGAGCCTCCACCACGCTGGCCTGCTCAAAGATGGAGTACCTGTGGGGTCTCTAGGGGAGCACACACACCCTGATTAGCTCCACCCGCAGGGGAACACACCTCTTCCACATCAATCACATATCTTCCTTGAAAATGCCTGTCCATCTGAAAAGGAGTCAGGTGGCTGAGCGGTTAGGGAATTGGGCTAGTAATCAGAAGGTTGCTGATTCGATTCCCGGCCATGCAAAATGACGTTGTGTCCTTGGGCAAGGCACTTCACCCAACTTGCCTCGGGGGAATGTCCCTATACTTACTGTAAGTCGCTCTGGATAAGAGCGTCTGCTAAATGACTAAATGTAAATGTAAAATGGATTGTCTGGGAGGTTGAGCGTGGTCAGGTGGGCTGAGGGGGGGACTCACCGGTTTGTCACTGAAGCCGAAACCCAGGAAGTCCAGAGCAATGACACGGTTAAATCGTTGATTGAGCGGCTCCCAAATCTGTAAGACATGAAAAAAACACGAAAGGGAAGTTGGAGTCCCGTCACTAATCAGACCCTGGATAAACTCACACTGTCTCTCACACCGCTGACCACCTGTCTAACACGCTGTCCAAACATTCATGTGTCCCCGTGTTTGGAAAAGATTGCAACGTTGCTCACTTCACCTGTGTGGCCACCATGTTTTGGCTCGTCAGTGTATGTTTTTACGGTCGTTTTGAACCGTGCCTAGAAATAGGACTAACTACCCTACTGTATGAGTGTCTGACCTTGTGCCAGTCCAAGCTTGAAGTGGGGAAACCATGGAGCAGGATGGCTACGTCTGAGCTGCCCACAGACCCCTGGGTATCTGTGACAGAAACAGCAGGTGAGGAGGGCTGAGGAGCAGGCCATGGGACACACTGGTGTACATCGTTTTGGTGGATTAAGTATTATGCAACTGATATACATTTAATTAATTGATAAGACATAGGAGGGATTTGAACTTTGATATATTGATTGGGGGTGCACAATTTAAAAAATATATATGTATGATTGAAACATTCAAAACCCTTCCTGAAGTTCAGTCCGGTTATTTGAATGTCCTTTCTTGGGGGCTTTTTAAAAACCACAACTCGCCACATAAAACGTCTTAATATCTATATAGGCATATTCGTTTTTTTTATTATTTGACAGTGCACGGTTGTAACGTATAGCCTAATGATCTTACCTCTGTAGAAGATTCTGTTGCCTCTGAAAGTGAAGTAGGCGCCTGAGGAATGCCACTTCTGAAGCGCGGGGGAGAGTTGAGGAGGAGGGATGTGCAGATAGACTGCGATCAGAGGTATGCAGATCAAGCTGACGTGTAGCCACCATTCCCTCATCTTCAGATCATCTAACAGGGTGTCGCATTCCCAACTCTGGAATACACGGAAGACATGTTGCGTTGAGGTTGAACATGAATACGTCGCACCGTCTCACCGTTGCAAAAAACACACAACAACAATCGATCTGTCACTTAAATCGGTAACCGAATATAAATATCACAGTGGTTCAGAAACCCTTTGCTCTTCTGTGACAAAATGATAACATGACAAGCAAATAGTTTTTAACAACGCTTTTTAAGCAAACGTTATATGTGTCAAAATCATTTATTCTTACGCTGTTTCTAATACTCACGACAGAATCCGAGACAGCGGCAGAGTCTTGCCGGACGTCCGCAGCACCGTTCGGCGTGTCATTCCTATACGCTTTGTGCGTCCCTGTCATTGTGTACGTTTTCGAACCTTCACCCTGTGCAATGCATTATTGTTTTTCACCGTGGCCTTTATATGTCAAGTGTGGTTTGCAGAACTGTGGTGGCAGGGAGGTGCAATTAGGCAGACGGCTGGACGACTCTAGTCTCTATGGGAGCCATCTGTCGGTGAGGAGGTCCATGCGCTTCTGTCAGCATACTTAAACGATTTCAAACTTCCACCTGTTGGAGAATTCCTCCGAATTTCCACTCACATTTCAACGCCTACTGTTCGCCAACTGATGACAGAAAAATGCACACTCTCTGTCTCTCTTTCACACTCACACTCACAGTATGTTAGATTTAAATGTGAACGCAGTAATGGACACATTTAGAAGCATGATAATCTTTAGGCTTGCACGTGCTACACACAGGCCAAACACAGGCTGTAACGAGAAAGAACAAACTGCCACTTCGTTTTGTGGAGCACCACTTTTTCTACTTGAAACTTGTTTTAGCCTTGTTCGGTTTTGTCCAAACATATTTTATGCAATACGCATAGTTTATTCCCTACAGGGCACCGAAGCCTCCAGTCTCATTTAACTCCTGATAATCTACGTGTATGCGGGTCAAATGCCCAATCATGAATTAAGTCATAATTAGTTAACCCTTCATGCGTGCATTACCAAGCCCAAACACCAGTAGGCAGTGTTGCTCCAGTATTGGATGGCTACGCAATCATCTTTCGAGGCGAGTACTGGATTTATCTGGTTTAAGGCTAAATCAAAACATATAAAAAGGCAAATACAAACGGTTTACAATAAATAAACAGCACGGCCCTGTGTGTAGGCTAAATATTCATTTTTTATTTTTAAAAACCATACACATTACTCGACAAGTTTCAAATGTAAATCCAATCACGATAACTATTTAAATTGCTCAAGATAAAGACATTAAGTACTTTTTATTTCCAAATGTAAAAAAAAAAAAAAGAAAAAAAATCCATTAAACAGATGGATAAACATTCATTCCCGTTACAGGAAGAAGCTACAGAATGAACTTCTTATATAAATTCTTTATTTCTTTCCATTTCTCTCATTTTTTGTTTTGCAATCTCAAGCTGCTTTTTTTAAATCTGTAAAACACAAGGAAAAACAACGTATTCCTCTAAATATTACTGTGATTGAACCAACTACAGAACCTGTCCCTTTATTTCAGTTCCCATCTTTAGGCCAACTCCTCACTTTAGTGCAGATGAGATCGCTATTCAGGTTGTCAGAATTTGCTCCCTACACAAATCCTTTGGTAGACAAGCTAATTCCCAACATAAAGAGAGTTTGTTTTCTGACCCCAGGCCCGTACAAAAAGCCCCCTTTCTCTTTCAAACCATTCGCCACCCTGAGAAAAATATTCCTGTCAGAACAAATCACACCCCTTTTAAATCATCCCCTACAGAAACGTTCCTCTAAATTTGTGTCAAATCCCCAAAATTCCGGTACTAGGTTTTTTTCTTCTTCATAAAAATACAAAAAGTTACAATTTGTTATGGTTTGTCTGTATCAAAATCTTCTTAAGGGACGAGTTAGGAAATAAAGTACCCTGTGCAGATACCAATGTATTCCTATTCCTTTTTATTCTTTAAAAATGCATGTGTCAATCCTTAAGTGTTTCCAGTACATCAGGTGTCAAAATCGTCTACAAACAAATCAAATGCAGCAACATCTTATGACTGTAAAAGGAGGAAAAAGTACAAACTTATTTTTTTGGGGTTTTAGATTTTTGAAAGGTCAACAAACCATAACTCTTGAGGGGAAATGTAAGTTTTCTTTAAAAGAAAACTTAAAGAGAGAATTAAATAAAATATGAAAATAATCCACTTGCTTTTTCTGACCAAGACAACATTTTACTACCTAAAGACATACAATTTGAAGTTAAAAGGTTCTTTCTTTAATTTATAGAATCCTTTCAAATTAATTCCTTTTCAAAGCCTGAGTAAACAAATGTTGATATTGTACATTGGCAGGGACTGACGTTTCGCTGAGTGAGGAAAACAGAAGAAAAAAAACAGAAAAGAAAAGAAAATAAGAATAACAGAAATGATTCTCAATGTGATGATCAACTGTCTTCCAAACTCCCTTCATGAACGAAACTCTCCATGTGAAGAATAAAAAAAAAACGAAATCCAAAACACTCCTTTACTCTTTGAATGGATGAAACGTGAAACACAACTTCACAAGCTTCCCAATGTGACAAAACGGAACTTTGAACTGCTAAAGCAAAGTTGTAAATATTTATAGAAAGGTGAATTAACAGACATCCAGTTCTTTTAACCTCTGCTCTATCCTGTTGGAACACCCGCCCCACATGGGTTCGTTGCTATAGAAGCCTTAGTGTTTATCTGTTTGGCTAGAAGGTTCTATCTACAAATATGTAACAAATAAAACTTGCAGGCAAAAATAGTTCAGTTTCAATAGAAACACCCTTTTTCCTGAAAATACAGCAGTAACTGAAACAGTCCTCCCATTCCATTCTGACTCCGCCTACGTTTCTCTGCATCACACACCAGGAAGCTCTTTTGCCAACAAACAGAAAAAAAGTATCTACAAACTTTGTAAACACACCTGCTTTTTCCAAAAACATAAATAATTCAAAATATTAACAGCCAATGAGAGCAGAAGTTTCTGAATGAACAAGGGCCAATGAGATAAATATACAACACCATTCAGATAAAGAGAAGCTCAAAAGGTCATAAGGTTAAAATTCATACAGCTGATCTTCAAGCCACAAGAAGGATCATCCCCTTCTCATTAAAATAACATAATAATAATAATACAAAAACAAACAAAAAAACAGGTCACTTTCAATCCTAGTTTATAATCAGCCCTCTTTCGCAGAGAAAACGCCTGATGGAGGAGGGAGTGGAGGCAGAGGCCTCTTGTGATGCGAAGGAGGATTTAAGAAGAAGAGAAAAAAAGAAAAAAAGACCCGAACCAAACCTTACATTCTCACGAATGTTTGCTTTCGTTTTCGTCCTGCACAAGCTAAGCTCACCGAAGACTCTGAGCTCTCCTCCCGTCCGTCTCTCTTCTCCTCCCCTCCGTCTCACCTCCCTCCCAGGATCTCCGAGGCGAGCTCCGGGTGGGGGAGGGAGAATGGCTGAGTGGGGCTGGTCGGGGTGCTGATGGCTGGACGAGAGGGCAGGATCAGAGTGCCGTCTCCAGGCTGTGTATGGGGCTCTCGGGGGCGGAGGGCATCTCCGACTTCCCCGCGTCCGGGACGAGGTGGTTGCCGCTCTCCACGGCGTTATTGTTCTGGTTGGGCGAGGCGGGCGTGGCGGGCGCGGGGGCCGTGGCGGGCGAGGCGGGCTCCCCGTCAGGGGTGGGTGACTGCGGGGGAGGCGGGGTGGGCGCGGCGTTGCGCGGGGAGGCGGAGTTGCGCTTGGTGGGGGCGTCGTCCTCGGCGTCGGTGTCGTCGATGAGGGGGATGTGGGGCTCGGAGTCCTCGATCCGGAACTCCGGGTGGGTCATGAAGTTGTGGATGGAGCTACGAGACTCAGGCTTCTCCAGCCCCTCGTAGGGGGACAACGTGCTACGGAATGCATTCACCACCCGGATCTGTGGGAGGGAGGGGGGAGGCGAGGGGGGGGGGGGGGGGGAATCAAGTCAGTTTCCATGTCACAACGCTTGATGACACTCTCACTGTTTTTGTTTTAGCTGTAAAGGACATGGGCAAGATTGGGGCTGGATTTCAATGGGTCAATATGGTGAGTTTAGTTTAGGGGGGGGGGGGAGGGAGGGGGTAAAAGAACACCAAAATAAACTATAGGATTTTGGGGAAGAATGTTCCTTTAAAGAAAAGCGTGCAGGTGTGCAGTGATGACTAGTAGCATCCTGCTTGTGTTCTGGGGTGACTAGCAGTGGTAGTAGGAGGAGTCAACATTAATCCTTGTGTTACAGGGTCCTGCCCTGACTGAGACGGAGCGCTCTTGACACACCTGGCAGCACACCTGAGGTACAGGTGAGCTGCCTCTAACCAGCAGCTCTCAAACGTCAGAGGGCACACCATTTAAAAACAAATGCAAGGGGGCGATAGTAGTAAGATGGTAGTCCTACAGTTGTAAAATCCTGAGGTTGTCCAATTACTCAAAATGCAAGATAGAGAGACAGAGACAGGTAGAGAGAGGGACAGAGAGTGAGGTAGAGAGAGAGAGAGACAGAGACAGGTAGAGAGAGGGACAGAGAGTGAGGTAGAGAGAGAGAGAGACAGAGACAGGTAGAGAGAGGGACAGAGACGGGTAGAAAGAGAGAGAAAGAGGTTGAGAGAGAGACAGAGCGACACAAGGGACGATGTTCTGGACAAGAACATGGTCCAGGGTGGGACAGAGGCTGGACAGGGAGGGTTAAACTTGATCGCCATGCTCAGGCGGGAGGGGGGGTCAGTTACTGATTATGTTGTGGACAAAAAACATCAAACTGCGGCAGCCAAGCATATCTAAAGCTTTAGATGGGTAAGAAACAGCACCAGAGAACTACACAGTCACAACTAAGCACTTAGACCCATGCAGAGCAGAGCTACCTTGTGTTTCAATAGTAGTAAACCTTTGAGTATAGCCCATGACACATTTCACAGAATCTACAGGAGGAATATGTTGGAGTCAGTGTTGTCACAGTATGTTGCTTCTGTTTGTCATATTGGCAACAGTAGATGCAGTTCTAGCTACAAAACAAACTTTCGTTCAAAATACATGAAAGGTTTTTCCGTAACAGATTGATTAAAGTTCAAACTTCTCGTGTTCGCACACAGCTACATACCTAGAGAGAGGGTGTAGTTTAATTAAGACAGATCAAAATGACTGACAAAAATGAATTAAAACTTGGAAGCTTAACAATTGCCTTGCGTTAGTGACATCATCATTACATTAAGCTGTCCAATAATCTGGATCTTTCCAACTCTAGATGAATCTTCAGCAGTGACAGCTGGCCCTGTCGACCTAGAAGAGAACATCTTCAGATCAAAACCCAACCCCCTGGCTCCTCCTGCAAAGCAAAAGTGAAGAACTCCAGCAGGGGGGGCCCTCAGGACGCCCCCAGGACGCCCCCAGGACGCCCCCTCAGGACACCCCCCAGGACGCCCTCAGGACGCCCCCAGGACGCCCCCAGGACGCCCCCTCAGGACACCCCCCAGGACGCCCCCAGGACGCCCCCTCAGGACACCCCCCAGGACGCCCCCAGGACGCCCCCAGGACGCCCCCAGGACGCCCCCAGGACGCCCCCAGGACGCCCCCTCAGGACACCCCCCAGGACGCCCCCAGGACGCCCCCAGGACGCCCCCAGGACGCCCCCAGGACGCCCCCTCAGGACACCCCCCAGGACGCCCCCAGGACGCCCCCAGGACGCCCCTCAGGACGCCCCCAGGACGCCCCCAGGACGCCCCCAGGACGCCCCCCAGGACGCCCCCAGGACGCCCCCAGGACGCCCCCAGGACGCCCCCAGGACGCCCCCTCAGGACGCCCCCAGGACGCCCCCCAGGACGCCCCCAGGACGCCCCCAGGACGCCCCCCAGGACGCCCCCCAGGACGCCCCCAGGACGCCCCCTCAGGACACCCCCCAGGACGCCCCCAGGACGCCCCTCAGGACGCCCCCAGGACGCCCCCAGGACGCCCCCAGGACGCCCCCAGGACGCCCCCAGGACGCCCCCAGGACGCCCCCAGGACGCCCCCAGGACGCCCCCAGGACGGCAGGGCTGTCTTGCTGTACCCAACCGACGCTTATCCCACAGGAGACTCCAGACATCCATACTGACTCCATGTGTGTGGGCCCAGCTGCAGGGCAAACCACAGCAACACCCTTGGCAGCCCTGGAAACACCTTGACACACAACTAACATGGCTGCTAAAAGGGTAGGCATGGTAATGACAATACACTGTCAGCATCATCAGCCGATGATGCCATGGTGCTCTGGAGAAAGCGCTCCCTGAGACATGGTGCTCTGGAGAAAGCGCTCCCTGAGTCATGGTGCTCTGGAGAAAGCGCTCCCTGAGTCATGGTGCTCTGGAGAAAGCGCTCCCTGAGTCTTGGCACTCTGGAGAAAGCGCTCCCTGGTTTGATGGCTTATAGGAATTGGTCTCGAAACAGAATTAGCAACTGAATCATTTCCTTCTTTTAAAAATGACTGTTGTTGTTTTTTGGGGGTACAGTGACCATGGGCATATACTCAAAACATTTACCCGGCTAGGGAGGAGAGCGGGACAGAGCCACAAGTACTAAGCTAGGACCAGGGCCCTGAAGCTAGCTGCAGACAGACCACACATGGATATAATCACACTTATCTTTACCAGCCATCCCCACCACCCCCACCCACCACCCCCACACAACACCCACTCCTTAATCAGAGACCAAGCGGAAGCAGAACAGAAAACATGACAAACTTCAGACCAAGTGGCCTGGTTACAAATACATAGATAGTTACGCATGTAATGTGATGTGCTTTTGCGATTTGTATTTTTGTTTTCTTTTGCATTGTTTTTTTTTTTTTTTTTTCTCAAGAAAAAGGGGACATTAGGAGAAGAATGAGATCATCAACGTTAGGCGAGAACAGTGGAAAAGGAAGGTGTTAGGAGAGAGAGAGAGAGGCATGCACTAAAGGAGGAACACACACTCACACCCCACATCGGCAGAAGCGGTGTTGCCGGCAGAGGAAGTAGTGGTAGAAAAGACTACATGTGAAGGGCTAGAAACATTGGTTACATCGTGCTGCTGCTGACTGGCGCTGGAGGGCTGACGCCTCACAGCCCCCTGAAAGGAAGTTCCACTCTGGAACGCACTCACTACATCCATCTGCAAGGAACCAGACAGCATGACAGCAAAGACCCAGAAAACACAGCCAGAGGGGAAAAGAGAACAGAGGCAGAAATAAAGAAAAGGCACCAAATATTATACAAATTTCACTCGGATTGAGTGGGGGGGGGGGGGGGGGGTAAGGGAGGGGGGGAGGTAAGGGAGGGGGGGAAAGGGGGTAAGGGAGGGGGGGGGAGGTAAGGGAGGGGGGGAGAGGGGGTAAGGGAGGGGGGGGGGAGGTAAGGGAGGGGGGGAGAGGGGGAGGTAAGGGGGTAGGGGGGGGGTAAGGGAGGGGGTTTCAGATATAAGAAGCAGTTTCAAAGAGGAGAGTTTAAGGAGGAAAGAAGGCACTGATCTGAGAGAGTTTCACCCTGAGTTACAACCTGATTGTGACTGTTCTCTCCTCACAGGCTCATTCCACGTCCTGGAGACTCACCAACCCTCTCACCATGTTCACCGGAGTTACAACTGCTCAAGCAAACCACCATCATAATCTGAGAGAGGGCACTTTTGTCGTTTGCTTGCGTTCACCTGAGACGTCAGTGGAAACACTTGGCTTCAGGTCAGACTCAGGTACCGTACCTGGTAGCTTCAAAGCAAACAGAAATACCGAACCAGAGAGGTTTTTCCTGAAGGCACAAGCCGTTCTTACAGCGCTTGGAGGTCAAACAGAGGCCGTTCTTACAGCGCTTGGAGGTCAAACAGAGGCCGTTCTTACAGCGCTTGGAGGTCAAACAGAGGCCTTGGGGCTGAGAGAGAAGAGGTGGGAACGAGAGAGGTATATGGCTTTTGTTTCCCTTGCTGGTGGTTGAGGAGGGGGTGCGGGGTGACGGGGAGGGAGGGCAGCGTCAGGAGACCCTACCTGAGTCTGGATGCGGTTGAGGCCTCTGAACCAGAGGATCTGTCCTCGACGCAGCTCCCGCTCTGCGTGGTCGATCTCCTCCATCTCCTCCATGTCCTCCAGCTCCTCGTCCGGGATCTCCTCCTTCTGGGTGCCGTGACCTGCCGTCTTCAGGAACTTCAGCCGGCTGGTCGGTACGGACGAGATCAGCTGGGGGGAGGAGGAGAGGAAGGTAGAGAGGAGAGGAAGGAGGAGGAGAGGAAGGAGGACAGGAAGGAGGAGAGGAAGGAGGAGAGGAAGGAGGAGGGGAAGGTAGAGAGGAGAGGAAGGAGGAGGAGAGGAAGGTAGAGAGGAAGGAGGAGGAGAGGAAGGAGGACAGGAAGGAGGAGAGGAAGGAGGAGGAGAGGAAGGAGGAGGGGAAGGTAGAGAGGAGAGGAAGGAGGAGGAGAGGAAGGTAGAGAGGAAGGAGGAGGAGAGGAAGGAGGACAGGAAGGAGGAGAGGAAGGAGGGAGAGGAGGAAGATGGGTACAGGGGGGAGGAAAGGAGAGGTAAGGCAGAGGAAGGGTGGAGGGAGAGGAGGGGTTAAGGGTGATGAGGGAAAGGAGGAGATGAGGGGTGGAGGAAGATGAGGAAGGGAAGGAGAGGAAGGGTGGAGGGAGGAGGTTAAGGACCAGCGATCTGCGTATTTCCCCTCAGGGATCAGTCAAGTTGTTTCTTTCATGGTTTCTTTCTGTCATGTCCTACACTGGACTTAAGAACTGAATTCATGAGTAAAATCTCAGCCTTGCTCCAGTGACTTACAGCCCTGTGTGCTACAGGTGCACAACAGAGCTCTCAGACACCTGGGCATCAAAACGCAGCAACTCTCTCTCGCTAAATAACAGGTGAAAAACGCCCAGAGGAATGTCACACTTGCACACATGTATACATGACAGAACCATGGCAACAACACTACTTCATGTGGCCACATGGGGGCAGTGTGGTACAGCAGTTAGGCTGGTCCCCCTCAGACAGGTGAGGGAGAAATAGGGGTGGCTCTGGAGGAGGGCAGGGCCCCCATGACAACAAGCTTGGACCCCCTTGTGGCCCCCCTAAATGTAAAGTCTGAATGCTTATAAACATGCTATTTCTTCTGTTAATGCCTGCAACACAGTGAAGAAAGCTATATGACAACATCCTGTTTAGTGTAACTGGCCCCTCTAACAGTCCAGCCAGCCCCAGCGGGGCCCCCAGGTGAGGTCCAGGTGAGCGTGGTCGTACCTGACCCCACAGCAGGCAGCCGAAGCCCAGGAACACACACCAGAGCCACTGGTCGATGGACAGCCCCACGCAGCTGAACGGCTTGCCTCCAAACTGCACAATGACGATCTGAGCAGAGCAGGGAGACAGGAGGCGTTAGAGAGCACGCAGAGAGGCAGGAGGCAGAGAGGCAGGGAGACAGGAGGCAGGGAGACAGGAGGCAGGGAGACAGGAGGCAGGGAGACAGGAGGCAGAGAGACAGGACGCAGGGAGACAGGAAGGCGTTAGATAGCACACAGAGAGGCAAGAGGCATGGAGACAGGAGGCAGGGAGACAGGAGGCATTAGAGTGCACGCAGAGAGGCAGGGATACAGGAGGCAGGGAGACAGGAGGCAGGCAGACAGGAGGCATTAGAGTGCACGCAGAGAGGCAGGGAGACAGGAGGCAGGCAGACAGGAGGCAGGGAGACAGGAGGCAGGGAGACAGGACGCAGGGAGACAGGACGCAGGGAGACAGGGAGACAGGAGGCAGGGAGACAGGGAGGCAGGAGGCAGGGAGACAGGAGGCAGGGAGACAGGAGGCAGGGAGACAAGAGGCAGGGAGACAAGAGGCAGGGAGACAAGAGGCAGGGAGGCAAGGGAGACAGGACGCAGGGAGACAGGGAGACAGGGAGACAGGGAGGCAGGGAGACAGGGAAACAGGGAGACAGGGAAACAGGAGGCAGGGAGACAGGAGGCAGGGAAACAGGGAGACAGGAGGCAGGGAGACAGGAGGCAGGGAGACAGGAGGCAGGGAAACAGGAGGCAGGGAAACAGGAGGCAGGGAGACAGGAAGACAGGAGGCAGGGAAACAGGAGGCAGGGAGACAGGAAGCAGGGAGACCACACACACACATCATGCTTCCTGACAGAGCTGCTTCCTGGTTCAGATCCATACATCACAGCACACATGATAGGTCTGAGGAGTTTTGGTAGTTTGATCTTTAAGGTCTGTCTCTTTTTTAGGTGGGTGGGTGGGGGGAATAAAAATGGGTGTTTTTTAATCCGCCTTTCAGTCACGACACAACTTAAGTGGTGACAAATGATGTTACGAATTACTAACACACATCCTGTCTAGTGGGAAAGCCTCCAGCTACACGTCCTCTCTGTGGGCCCACCTGGATGATGAAGGTGCCGAACACGATGGAGCAGAAGATGAGGTTGTTGAAGATGCCGTCGAACACGTTCCTCTCCCCGTGGATCTTGCGGGCGTTGATCTCGTTGAAGAGCTGCATCATGACGAAGGTGTTGAACACGATGGTGTAGTGCTCAGAGGGAGGGGCGTGCAGGGGCGTGTTCCTGCCACTGTCTATGTCGAAGATCTTCTCACCTGGGGGGGGAGCCGGAGACAGGAAACATGTGAGTCTGGGGGTGGGGGGCAGGGGCTGGGGGGGCAGGGGCTGGGGGGGCAGAGGCTGGGGGGGCAGAGGCTAGGGGGGGCAGAGGCTGGGGGGGCAGGGGCTGGGGGGGCAGAGGCTAGGGGGGGCAGAGGCTGGGGGGGCAGAGGCTGGGGGGGCAGAGGCTAGGGGGGCAGAGGCTGGGGGGGCAGGGGCTGGGGGGGCAGGGGCTGGGGGGGCAGAGGCTGGGGGGGCAGGGGCTGGGGGGGCAGGGGCTGGGGCTGCATTGCCCACTCTAAGGGACAGGCTTACCCACGAACAGCAGTGTGAAGATGATGGTGAGCTGGTAGACACCGTGGCCCAGGATGTTCTTCATCATGGTGCGGGAGATGAGCGGCTTGTTGCGGCCGTAGGGCTTCCTCAGGAGCAGAGACTCGGTGGGGGGCTCGGTGGCCAGGGCCAGGGAGGCAAACGTGTCCATGATCAGGTTCACCCACAGCATCTGCACCGCCTTCAGAGGAGAGTCCTGCAGGGGGGGAGAGAGAGGTAGAGAGAGAGGGGTAGAGAGAGAGGGGTAGAGAGAGGGGTAGAGAGAGAGGGTAGAGAGAGAGGGGTAGAGAGAGAGGGGTAGAGAGAGGGGTAGAGAGAGAGGGTAGAGAGAGAGGGGGGTAGAGAGAGAGGGGTAGAGAGAGGGGTAGAGAGAGAGGGGTAGAGAGAGGAGGGGGGTAGAGAGAGGAGGGGGGAGAGAGAGGGGTAGAGAGAGGAGGGGGGTAGAGAGAGGAGGGGGGAGAGAGGGGTAGAGAGGAGGGGGGAGAGAGAGGGGTAGAGAGAGAGGGGGGAGAGAGAGGTAGAGAGAGGGGTAGAGAGAGAGGGGGGAGAGACAGGGGTAGAGAGAGAGGGGAGAGAGAGGTAGAGAGAGGGGTAGAGAGAGAGGGGGGAGAGACAGGGGTAGAGAGAGGGGAGAGAGAGGTAAAGAGAGAGGGGTAGAGAGAGAGGGGGGGAGAGAGAGGTAGAGAGAGAGGGGTAGAGAGAGAGAGGGGTAGAGAGAGAGAGGGGTAGAGAGAGAGGGAAAGAGACAGAAAGAGAGGAAGAAAGGCAGAGGACAGAAAGGTGGGCAGGAAGGAGAGGAACACAGCATTACTCTCTGTGCTCAGACTCCCTCCTCTCCTGAACACACTGGAAACACGACTGTGAACGACTGCTGTCAACAGGCCAGCTATGATGACGGCACCCATCCATAATCAAGCCTTCATCAGCCATTATGCCATAATTACAACAGTGTTCAATATGTAATCAGACAGAGAGCACCGTGCAGAGATGGGCTTCAAATAGCTGTTTGTTCCCAGGCTGTGGAGCCCTATTAGCAATCGCTTCTTGCCTGGCTGCGCCATCATTTTGTGGCGTCTCGATGCGGCAGGGTCATGGGGGGAGGGGGGGGCTCTGCCTCTGGGCAGTTGAGAGTTTAGACTGTACAATAGCATGGAATCACCTTATTGAATTATTTGGCGTTATTCCCTTCTAACAGCAACACGTTCCCCCAGAACTAGCAGGGTTCAGCACACAGCCCAGTACCTTGCTGTCTGGAGTATAGACTGAACACAGCCCAGTACCTTGCTGTCTGGAGTATAGACTGAACACAGCCCAGTGTGTGTGTTACCTGAGTGATACAGGCTCCAGTGAAGGCCACTATAACAGCTACTATGTTGACGGTGAGCTGGAACTGCAGGAACTTGGAGATGCTGTCGTACACGTTCCTCCCCACATCACAGCCTTCACGATGCTGGAGAAGTTGTCGTCTGTCAGGATGATGTCTGAGGCCTCCTTAGCCACGTCCGTGCCTGCGATACCCTGCGGGAACACACCAACCAACCCTCAGATCCTGCTGCTGGCCTGATGCCCAGTCTAACATCCCAGCTGTCCGGCTGTCTGAGATGAGTTAACTCAAGGTTTACTAAACACCGTTCAACCAGGAACTTCCTCCCATAGGGTGAATAAAGTCAATTTTTTCTGTAAAATTACATTTCTTAGCTGTTTAGTGACCAGTTTTCTATCTTTTTAATCCAGAACAAGTCACAATAGTGGATGTCAATATATAACCAACAGGACCCCACAGTGGCGTTTGCGAACTTTGTTTTGCTAAAGGTGGATAACCCCACCACCCTGACCCCACCACCCTGACCCCACCATCCTGACCCCACCACCCTGACCGCACCACCCTGACCGCACCACCCTGACCCCACCACCCTGACCGCACCACCCTGACCGCACCACCCTGACCCCACCACCCTGACCGCACCACCCTGACCGCACCACCCTGACCCCACCACCCTGACCGCACCACCCTGACCCCACCACCCTGACCGCACCACCCTGACCCCACCACCCTGACCGCACCACCCTGACCCCACCACCCTGACCGCACCACCCTGACCCCACCACCCTGACCCCACCACCCTGACCCCACCACCCTGACCCCACCACCCTGACCCCACCACCCTGACCCCACCACCCTGACCCCACCACCCTGACCCCACCATCCTGACCCCACCACCCTGACCCCACCACCCTGACCGCACCACCCTGACCCCACCACCCTGACCCCACCACCCTGACCCCACCACCCTGACCCCACCACCCTGACCCCACCACCCTGACCGCACCACCCTGACCCCACCACCCTGACCCCACCACCCTGACCCCGCCAGCAGAGCGTGAGCTCACCATGGCGAAGCCCACGTCGGCCTTCTTCAGGGCGGGGCCGTCGTTAGTGCCGTCGCCCGTCACCGCCACCACCTGTCTCTGCTCCAGCACGGTGCTGTCGATGATGCCTGGAGGGGGGGCACACACACCCAGCCTTAGCTACACCCTCCCAGGACCAGGTCCACAGAAAGAGTCCTTCCACCCTGGGGAGCTGGGGGTTACCTTTCACTAGCGTGTGTTTGTCTGTGGGGGATGAGCGGGCCAGCACGCGCAGCTTGGGCCAGATCTTATCGATGCGCTCCTGCTCGATCTGGGGAGACAGTGTCGTACATGAGAGGGCCGTCAGAGGAGGAATGGGGGTGTGACCAGGTGTGACCAGGTGTGATCTAGGTGTGATCCTGGTGTGACCTGGTCTGATCTAGGTGTGATCCAGGTGTGACCAGGTGTGACCAGGTGTGACCTGGTGTGATCTAGGTGTGATCCAGGTGTGATCCAGGTGTGATCCAGGTGTGACCCGGTGTGACCTACCTCTCCCTTCTCATTGCGTATCCGTCTGTTGAACTCCTTGCCCTCCATACACAGGAAGTCGTCACCGGGCAGCAGGATGCCACACTTGGAGGCGATGGCGCGGGCCGTGTTGATGTTGTCGCCCGTCACCATGCGCACGGTGATGCCCGCTCGCTGGCACTTCTTGATGGCGTCTGGTACCTGGGGGGAGGGGGGGAGAGAGATAGAGATAGACAGTGAGAGAGAGAGAGATAGAGATAGACAGTGAGAAAGAGAGAGATAAAGATGTAAAAGAAAACATTAAAACCTCAATACCCAACCCAGCACCAGACCAGACCACCTGCTCCTCCTCAGCTCCCTGAGAGGAGAGAGAGGAGGGGGAGCAGGAGAGAGAGGAGGGGGAGGAGAGAGAGAGGAGGGGGAGGAGAGAGAGAGGAGGGGGAGGAGAGAGAGAGGAGGGGGAGGAGAGAGAGAGAGGAGGGGGAGGAGAGAGAGAGAGAGGAGGGGAGGAGCAGAGAGAGAGGAGGGGGAGGAGAGAGAGAGGAGGGGGAGGAGAGAGAGAGGAGGGGGAGGAGAGAGAGAGAGGAGGGGGAGGAGAGAGAGAGAGAGGAGGGGGAGCAGGAGAGAGAGAGGAGGGGGAGCAGGAGAGAGAGAGAGGAGGGGGAGGAGAGAGAGAGAGGAGGGGGAGGAGAGAGAGAGAGGAGGGGGAGGAGAGAGAGAGAGAGGAGGGGGAGGAGAGAGAGAGAGGAGGGGGAGGAGAGAGAGAGAGGAGGATGAGGAGAGAGGAGGGGGAGGAGAGAGAGAGAGAGAGGAGGGGGAGGAGAGAGAGAGAGGAGGGGGAGGAGAGAGAGAGAGGAGGGGGAGGAGAGAGAGAGAGAGAGGAGGGGGAGGAGAGAGAGAGAGAGGAGGGGGAGGAGAGAGAGAGAGGAGGGGGAGGAGAGAGAGAGAGAGGAGGGGGAGGAGAGAGAGAGGAGGGGGAGGAGAGAGAGAGGGGGGGAGGAGAGAGAGAGAGGAGGGGGAGGAGAGAGAGAGAGAGGAGGGGAGGAGAGAGAGAGGAGGGGGAGGAGAGAGAGAGAGGAGGGGGAGGAGAGAGAGAGAGAGAGAGAGAGGAGGGGGAGGAGAGAGAGGGGGGGGGTTGTGCTCCCACTGACCTCAGGTCGGACCGGGTCCTCGATGCCCACCACGCAGAGGCAGGTGAGGCAGGACAGGATGTGGTTCTCGTTGTCCCAGTCGGGCTCTGCCTCGGAGGCAGGGAAGTCCCGGTATGCCAGGCAGATGGTCCGCAGGCCCTCGGACGCCATGGGCTCGATCACCTTGGTCACCATGTCGTCACGGTCACGCGGCCGGAACACCTTGGCCTCGCCGCTGGCCGTCATGATCTTGGAGCACCTTGAGGAGGGGGGGGGGGGGAGGGAGGGAGGGGAGGGGGGGGGGGGGGGAGGAGGGAGGGGAGGGGGGGGGGGTGGGGGTGGACAGGCAGAAAAGGGGGAAGGGAAAAAAGGGGGAGGTGATGATTGGAGGGGGAGATTAAACGTGTGAAAACAAAGGCCACAGCTCTGAGGTCTAATTCTAAGAGGGTATCGAGGAGGCGAGCTTGGCTAAGAGGCTTACAGTCACCACCAGCTCATTCCTCCAGGCCAGCTTCTAAGACATGAAGTTAAGGGGTTTGGTAGGATGCAGTTGAACTACTTAGTGCCTAAGCTGTTACATGGATGTGTACACACACACACACACACACACACACACACACACACGCTTCCTTTAAGACCTGGCCATGGAAGCCTGTTTAAAGGCTTTAACAGCTAACAATACTCAGAAGTTAGATTTTCGTCTCCTGCTGCTGTTGTGTCCTGGTATCCACATGTCATTTCTACTGTCCTCCATAATGCAAGACTGGCAAAGTCATCTACAGTACCGTGACTACGCTCCAAATATCAAATATTCAACAGCAGCTGTTAGCAGCGCTGAGCGCAGATGTTAAATTCAGCGTCTGACGGCTCGTAAGCTTGGATCCAGATCTCCCTCCGGGAGGAGTAACACTCCAGACACACACAGCTAGATCAAACTCACTTCTTCAGCAGGATCTCAGACGCTCCTTTGCTGAACATCCGGAAGCTTCCGTCTGCGTTCTTCAGCACCGTGCTCATGGACTTCCTGACGGAGTTGAAGGTGTAGACCTTGTACAGCTTCTCCTCTGGGATCTCGTTGCGGATGGCCTGGTAGTCACGCTTCAGGTCTTTGGCGAAGCCCAGCAAGGCACATTCAGTTTTGTTACCAACCTGACGGGGCAAACCCCCCTCCTTCTCTGGGGACTGGAGAGGGAGGGAGGGAGAGAGGGAGGGAGGGAGGAGAGAGGGAGGTTAGGGAGGGAAAGGAAGACCAAATTGTTACACCATGTGTAAGGAAACAGTTTTAGGCCACTTTAAACTTGTTACATTTCTCATTCCCTTGACATTCAAAATAAAAATCGTGCTTCCCAGATTCTCTCAGCCTTGGGGCATTGTGTACCCTTACCAGGGTCTGAAAAGTCTGATGAGAAGGTCAAGTTCATCCTAAACGTCACACAGCTGGGGGCCACAATCTTCCTGAGCCCCGGGCCAGAAGCTAACAGCTCCAGGCCAAGTCTAAACACCCCCGCCCCCCACCCCCTCCCCAACCGTCCTGAACTACACCCGCCCAGTCCAGTCTTACCATGATCTTGGTGGTATAGGCACAGTTCACCCCTATCCCCACGATCAGGAGGTCTAGGATGCTGGCATTGACCAGATCGGGCTCCGGAACCTTCCGGTAGTGTTTGTCCCCCAGGAAGGCCTGCACCACGGTCATGCGGTTCATGGTCAGAGTTCCGGTTTTGTCGGAGCAGATGGCGGTAGCGTTGCCCATGGTTTCACAGGCGTCCAGGTGTCTCACCAGGTTGTTGTCCTTCATCATTTTCTACGAGGAGAGGAGGGGAGGGGAGAGGAGGGGAGGAGGAGAGGGGAGAGAGAGGACAGAGGAGAATATTACAAGCGTGAAGTCTCTCTGAACTGACCTGCTAATAGACTAGGACTGCTGAACTATTCCTGTGTTCCAGCTTCTTCTCAGTGCTCATATGAAGTCCTAATAGTAAGTGAGTGATGTGATCATGGACACTGCAGGTCGAGGACTTGGTT